>NC_091481.1:51090724-51275724 GCF_036971445.1 Narcine bancroftii | reverse complement strand
CATGATATAGTTTTTCTTGCAACCAAAAACCCTTCAGGAATTAATGTCAGATTCTCCCGCCACTGAAAGTGCCATTCACTCTCAAGCTCGTGGTTTTTTAAGGAAATACAACTATTTTATACACTGTCAGTGAGGTGGGCTCTGCGGTCTTCCTCAAAGGAGGTTAATGCCCGCTGAACTGTGAGGCGCCAAGATGCACGGTTGGAGGCTATATCAGCCCACTGGCACTGGTCAATGTAGCAGGTGCTAAGAGCTTTCTTTAAGCAGTCCTTGTACCTCTTCTTTGGTGCACCTCTGTCTCAGTGTCCAGTGGAGAGCTCGCCATATAGCACTATCTTGGGAAGGCGATGGCCCTCCATTCTGGAGATGTGACCCACCCAGTGCAGTTGGATCTTCAGCAGCATGGATTCGATTCTTGTGGACTCTGCCAATTCGAGTACTTCGATGTTGGTGATGAAGTCATTCCAATGAATGTTGAAGAAATTACAGTTGGGGAAATTACATACTCATATATATAATAGTTACTTTTTATTAAGATTTTTTGTTCCTTTTTATAATGTATCTGAGGTCCTATGTGGTCCTGGGAAGGATGTCAGAGGTTTACAAAGTTGTAATATTTATTTTATAAGTTCTATGTGATTTTCTTCCATAGGTTAATTCAGCTGTCCATCTTGCTATGCGTAGTGGGGTGTCAGATGTTCAAGTGAACGTGATTTTATTTTAGCTAAAGCAAGTGCTACTATTATAAACGCTATTTGGTATTTGGTAATTTTTTATTTATTTCCAAGAAATCACCTAATAGATATAGCTGTGGATCGTACATGTCGGCCACTCCTGTTGTCCTGGATGTTTTTTTTCAGCGATATCTTGCCAAAATGGCCTCACGTTCATGCACGACCACATGGCGTGTAGAAAGGTTCCCGTCTCAGTCCCACATCTGAAATACATCCATGAAATTTCGGATTTTGATCTGTCTAACTTATGTGGGGTAAGATATAACTGGTTTTAAAATTATACTGAACCAGATATAACTTGTATTTATCATTAATGTCATGTTGTCCTTACACCAATCCAAACAGCTTCTTTCTGAAATCACCACACCCAAGTTCGACTCCCATCTTTTCTTCGACGTCTTCAACCCTGGATTTTCACTTTCACTCTGGAGAACATTGTTCATTCTTGTAAAGCTTTGGATGTATTCCCCATCACGACCGCTCATACAGTTTGATTAATATCAGGTGGGGTCAAAGTTGGTCCTTATACTTCTCTTAAGAACAACCTAATCTGGAGAAAACAGAAGTATATCCCACTGGTCACTCCATATTTATGTTTTAATTGTTCAAAGGATATAAGAATTCCTGTTGTGTAACAGTCTTTAATATATCTTATACTTTTGCATACCACAAAGTTAATATTCGATTGCTCTATTCAAAAGTAGTAACATATTTTAGCACAATGGCGCTTTTATTGACAACCCATCTTTTTTTTTCCCTATACATTCATTAATTTCTTACGATGTTCTAATCTTATGTATTAGAATGGGGTTATCCATCTTTTTCTTTAGTGTTTTGACACTCCATTTATAGATAAATTCCTTTGTTTTTCCCTCCTCCATTGGTTATATTTCCATTTGAACACAATATGGTGGGGGTGGGGGATGTGTATTGCATTCAGTGAAGAAGACTGAGAGAAATTTAGCCTGGAAGTCTAAGACTTGCAATCCCGTGGTCCAATGTCATTTTTTCCAGTGTAAATCTTGGTGCCTTATTATTCCATACGAACTGTCTCGTATGGTTGTTGTTAGGTCACAGAATTGTCAGCAATTGAACATTGGCATTGCTTGAATTTTGACGCAATTACCCCTTCCCACCAATTTAGCGGGCAAGTCTCTCCATTTCTCTATGTCTCTTTCTATCTTCCTAAAAACATATTTAAGTTGTACAGATTTTGCAAGTTGTTGTCAATTGATTTTCCAAGATATTTTCAGTTTCAGATTGTTAACCTCATTGCTATCACGTAGCAATGATTCACAATTGAGATTCGCATTTCAGCCCGATATTATGAAATTGGGACAATTTACACCTTACATCGACTGCACATGATATTGACTGCCATGATTTTCATATTATCATCTCCCTGTTCATTCACTCACAGTACAGAAAGACAAAAGCTGCCGCTGTTACCTTTTTTATAATCGGACATCCTGTTTGCGTGCACACACACCTTTGTCTTTGTTTGTGTGTGTGTGTGTGTGTGTGTGTGTGTGTGTGTGTGTGTGTGTGTGTGTGTGTGTGTGTGTGTGTGTGTGTGTGCACGCGCGCACATGCATTTGTGTGTGTGTCTGTGTGTGTGTTTGTGTGTGTGTGTGTGTGTGTGTGAGAGAGAGAGAGAGAGAGAGAGGGAGAGAGAATGAGAGAGTGAGGGAGAGGAGCAGATAGAAGAGACAATATCAGAAGACATAGAGTGAGTCAGGATGTCACTGTGAAGTCACTGAGAGAGGGAGAGTTTGAGACAGGGATGACTAGAGACAAGATCGCATTGAACGGAATAAAGATTCAGTTAGGTAATAGAAGGATAGAGAGATATAAATAGGCAGAGTGAGTGAGTGTGTGAGAGCGAGGGAGAGAGAGAATTTCACGGAGATGATGTCGCACAGAAATCAGACTGTCACACAGTAAAGAGCACTCTCACATAGGGAGACGAGAATTTCATTGAAATGACAGGTCTCAGATTGAGGGAGCTCTCAAATGGAAGAGGTGTCTCGCATCGACAAGATGTACTCACACAGAGAGATGACACTCATAGACAGGGGGAGTCTCACAGAAAGGAACAGAGAGTCTGAAACACAGATAGTGGTATATTGACAGTGAAGCGGAGTCACAGAGAGGGGAAGATTTAAAAGGAGAGTGAGACTCGTACACGCAGAGTGGTTTAACAGAGGGGGATGTGAAGCAGAGAGAAGGGAGGTAAAACAAAGATGGGGAGTCATGTCACAAAGGGTGACTTACATACAAAGAAGATCTCAATGAGAGTGAGAGAGAGATAGATAGATAGAGAGAGAGAGAGAGGGGGAGAGGGAGAAAGAGAGAGATGACTCGCAGAGTGGAAGAGGAAGTATGAGAAAAGGAAAGTCGCAGAGAGAAATGGAATATCTTGCACAACTTCACTCAGAAGTTTAATTGTCCATTGGGTAAGGGAGATGCTACGACCCACCAACTGTTGAAATTACTCTAGGCCTAGGTGCTACTAGCTGTTCGTTGAAACATCGTAAAAGGACATTAAGAAACACGGAAAAAAAAAAGACGTGATGAAGTATATTAAATTAATGACATTTATTTTCAGATCTGATAAAGTCACTAATATACTTTCCATAACAACCATCTTAAACTTACAAATTAGGGTATCCTGTGCTTTTATATGTTTAAACTGCTAGGAATTTTATTTTACTTTATTTGTATTTTATTTTATCTGTGTATTTTGTTGATGTGTATTGTGATAGAATATTTGGTAATTTTTTTGGGAGATAAATTGGCAAAATTAGAGTAGGTTACACACTTTAAAACAGATCTTATTTGAAATGCTGAAGAATTTATATTCAGTGACTTAACAGAAATATGGAGAATGCTATGCTCATTTCACAAGTAGTTGCTAATTGAAATGATGTTATGAATCGAATGGACTGGAGACTGGTTGTCTGTGTTGGACATTTTTACAAGTCTTCTAACCTCTCTGAAAAGTGCTCACTCAAAAATCATTGAGAACTTTTCCTAAATCAACAGTTTGGAGCAGGAGAATAACTCCTATTGTTTTCTGGAAATGGAGATAGTTTTGCACGTGAGAGAGAGAGAGAGAAGGACGTGTGGCTGGCAGTTGGAATCGCAGAGATGGAGAGAGACACACACAGAACTGAAACAGTGTCAGCCACGAGAAGTTTGTTGGAACTGAAACAGAAACTCTAGAGTGGCGGATGGCCGGAAGTGCTATCTTTATTATGTTTTTTCTTAGAATAAGTGGAACAGGAAGGAACTCTGTATGGCCTGGCAGACAGTAGTCATCATCTGGAGACCCCTGATGCGGCAAATTTCATCAGCAACACATTGAGGTGATAAATGGTGGTTCCTCAGTTGTGGAAATCCTGGAACAACAAATAGCCCTTTCTCTCCCTGGAAACCTAAGAGAAACTTCCTGAGCAGTAAACATTTACCTTTGAGCACCAAATTCTGCTAAACTTTAGACATGTTAAATTCTACACACAGTATAGGAATTGCCTGCATACAGTGAACTTGGAAGAATTATGTGAGTTTGAACTGTGAACCAAATAAATTTTCTTAAATTTCCACACACATCACAGACACGTGCGCTTAGAATTAGAAGGGGGTTTAGTTAAATTAGTAATGATAAGTTAAAGTTGATTCTGTTTTCATGTTTAAAGATCATTAAATATAACTTTTGTTTAATTAACCATTTGCCATGGTGAATAACTATTGCTGCTGAGTTTGGGCTCGTAACAGTATAAAAATAAAATTTCGTATCCAAGTCTTTGAATGATTTTATGTTTATTTATCACAATTGCACTTTAACAATTTTATCCAAACTCTTTTCCTATGCATTGAAATAAAATGTTGAATATTGAAAATGCAGTTAGAGATAAATTATCAGTTACCTCAAAATCTTGCATTTGTGCATCCCAGCTCCCAGATATTGGACCGCATCATACCCAATGCTGCAGTCTGCACGTCGAGATGGTTTATTGCATCGCAGAAACCAATGAGATGGGAAAGGACCGTGTAGTCAAGTAGGGTCAGTGGCAATCCCCTGAGTGACAGCTCTTCGATAGATCCCAGAGTCAGTCAACGATTCTTGGACTCAAACAGAGAGTTCAATGTGTTCATGAGACGCAATGTTTCATATTTACTCTCTGTTTTTCCACTCGGGCGTTACACACCTCCTTCACCCAGTCAATCACTCGGCATGTTTTTCATGAGGAAACTGACCAAGGAATTCCTCCAGGTTTCGAAGGGTTGTTGGGGAGGAGAAACCAACAATGAAAAGGAGAAACAACTTAAATCGTCCATCACTATTGCTGTGGGCTTCGGTGAGAACTTCCGTGATATCCTCCAGGTCTGTAGTCAAGAATTGTCCGAGTGCGGCTAAAAACTCTTGGATCGTGATGTGCGGGCAAGTGTACACCACGCCACCGGCATTATCATCTCTCTCCCATCGTTCCACCAGAAAGGAGGACAGGCATTGACAAGGCTGCAGATTGTATTATATCAAATCCCCATCTGTCAACACGATTTACTTTTCCTGCACTGCTGTGAAGGCCATCTGACCAACCCTCAGGAGCACGTCACGGGTGCTCTCGTTCTCATGACTGTGCTTTTTCAGGATGTTGTAAACATAGTAGGAATGCATTTGGGTGATGGTTCTGGGATCTCCTTGCAGTTCTTTGTTTCTTCTTGTGAAGAAGGGGTTCAGGGCCAGACTAAGTATCCAGCAGTAGGAGGGGTTGTAGTTCATAGTGTGCAGAATCTCGTTCTCCTCCATGTGTTTGAAGACGGCCGCTGCCAACGAGAGATCTTCAAAACACTTGCAGAAATATTCCTTCCGTTCCTCACCATGGTATCCCAGAATTTCAGTGCAGACAATGATATTCGATTTTCTCAACAAATGTAGCGCTGTATGCTGGGTGGTCACGAGCACCGAACATTCTAGGAGCTGCTTGTGTAGGTCTAAATTGTATACTATGTCAGACACTTCAAAAGACCACGCAGGATTTGGACACTTTGCGCACCTGTGGCTCTCCGCCTGTCATCCAAATCAATGCTGTGCTTGAATTCATCTAAGGCATCGAATATAAAGAGCAGTCCTTCCAGAATCTTCCAGATCTCTCCCAAGACATTTCGAAAGTAATCAAGTCCATAATCAAGTCCGTCAGGTTTATCCTGCCTTCTTTTGTGTTTAAATACCGGAATTCGAACGTGAGACAAATTGGAAATGTTGGTATATTTTCCTGGTGGCCCAGTTATGTAGGATCCTTTGCACCATTATGGTTTTCCAGATTCCCGGGTCTCCAGCCAGTCCTGCTGAACTCCCAAGACACATCCCATACCTGTCCTCAAATGGCTGCTCTAAAACAAATGATCTATCTGTATTCTTTCCAGTTCTCCCAGTAGATGTTTCTCTCTCAACTCCTCGTGGTCTCTTCCGCGCGCGAGCAGTTCATCTTGCACAAGCCTTCCGGGTCGAAAAGTGGAAATGACCGTGAGCTCCGTGTATTGAACAACCAGCTGGAAAACCTTAACCTTCTCACTCATCCATATCGTGTTCACACGTAGTTTCTCCGTTTGTGTCCGCAGAGCTTCCTTGCTGCCGCTGAACATCTATGGACACGAAGAAAATGGTTTTCAGTGTCGGTTCTGATGAATAAGGAAATGAATCCTGTTTGTTCTCAACGCAAGTTGGGCACAACTAGATATGCTGTTTGGCTACGCTCGGTAACACCGAGATATCGTTGTAGAATATATTTAGTGGGTAAATATTTTGCACATTCCAATTCAATTTCTTCCTTGTCAACAGAATAAACATATCAAACGAGATGAAACAATTACTCTTGAGTACAATTAACACACACACACACACACACACACACACACACACACACACACACACACACACACACACACACACATACAGTATATATATTTTCAGTCTGTATACGTTAGATCACATATAATCTTGAGATTCACTTTTCCTACGGGTGTGGCAGAATTAGCACTAATTGGTAGTGAAAAAACTCAGCACTGTGTAAACATATAAACAAATAAAATAACTGTAAACTGATAATGAATGTAAACAAATTGACTGTGAAATGCAGAGCGAACTCAAGAAGATAAATAAAGTGCACAGGTAAGACTCGTTAAAGGAGTCTCTGATTGAGCTTATCGTTGAGGAGTCTGATGGAGGAGGGGGTGCAGATGTTCTTGACCCTGGTGGTGCGAGCCTTGTTGCACTGATTCCTCTCTGCTGATTGCAGCAGGGAGAACAGAGCGTGTTTTGGGTAGTTTGGGTGTTTGATGATTGCTACTGCTCCCCAACGGAGGCGTTCCCTATAGATGTAGTAAATAGTGGGTAAAGTTGTGCCTGTGATGTTCTGGCCTGTGTCCAGAATCTTGTTGAGGGGTTTACGCTCAAGGGTTTTGATGTTCCCATAACAGACTATGATTCAGCCTGTGTCCATCACACCTCAATAAAATTTTGCCAGGGTATATGGTGTCATGCAAAACCTCCATAACCTCCTGATGAAGTAGAAGAGTTGACGTGCTTACACCATTGTGGTGTTTGGTCCAGAAAAGTTCCCCCAAGATAGTGACTCCCAAGAACCTGTATTTTCTCACAATCTCCACCTCTGATCCCCAATGATTACTGGATTATAAGCATCTGGCTTTCATATTCAGAACTCAGCATTAATCTCATTAGTTTAGGTGACCCTGAGTGCAAAGTTGTAGTTAGTGCACCACTCAGCCAGGTTTAAATCTCCCTCCTGAATGCGGACTCGTCCCCTTCTTTATACAACTCACTACCATGGTATCATGGGAAAATCTGTATATGGTGTTATTGTCGAACCAATGTGTGTGTGTGTGTGTGTGTGTGTGTGTGTGTGTGTGTGTGTGTGTGTGTGTGAGTGCACACGCACTTATGCACGTTGTTCTAAGCCAAGAGGTCCTGTTCCAGTCCCAGGTGCTATTACTGGATGTAGGACGGTCGAATTGATCTCTCTCTCTCTCTCTCTCTCTCTCTCTCTCTCTCTCTCTCTGTCTCTGTCTCCCTCTCTCTCTCTCTCTCTCTCTCTCTGTCTCCCTCTCAATCGCTCTGTCTTTCTCTCCCTCACACAGAGAGAAAGACTGTTTAACTCTCTCTGCTTGCAAAACTACATGACGTTCCTAGAACAGCAAGCTCTATTCCAGTCAGAAGGCGACTCCCAGATGGTCTTTAATCTGTTTCCTTTTTGTAAACAATAAACCATTAATGACGTCCCTTGGTGTAATGGAAGATTCTAACCTATTTTTAAACTTTTTTTCTTAATTTCCAGCTCTTGGCTCTGCAGAGATGAGAAACTTTTAAAAAAAATGCAGCTTTTGGTTCTGCAAGGCTGAGAACCTAATTGTTTTAAGACTCAACAGACGTAAGCAAAATTCCACCGAGGGGGCAGAGATGCTGTTATCTGAAGAAAGGACATCTGTGTACCGTGAACATTTAATCTTCTTTCTTGTTTTCATCACATCCTGTCAGAGACCTAGCCTTGATGTAGAATAAACCATTGTATTCAAAGAGATAAGCTGAAAATTATGTTACTAGTTAGAAACCTAGTATGCTAGCTTGCTTGGTTATCTTTATTGCTGTGCTGAGAATAGGTGCTTGGTTAAGCAGTTTTTGGGTAATATAAACCATGGTTCCGCTGCTGAAGAGAAAGACTCTCCGAGAGGTGGCAACATCTCTCAGCAAGAAGAAGAACTTCTAGGGTCCAGCCAACGTCCCGGTCAGGGGAGGTGGAGAAACTGCTACCGGCGCCATGACAACCTACTATAATTGTGCAGTCGTTGCCTCGCTTCTACAGTTGGGACCAGTCCAAGTGTTGATAAGTATAGTTGGAAAGGGCTTGCACAATGTAGTGTGAAATCAGCTTTTAAATTTGTAATAAAGATTTACATAATATGAACTGGTCTCGGTGTGTGTGTCTATTTTCTTTCGGTAGCTCAAACACTGTGACCAATCTAAAACGAACAAAATGAGAGGTATAAGTTTACCCAAGACAATTGATGCAGCGAGCAGGGTTGGTCTCAAGATGTTTCTCCGAAAGAACGAGATGAGCCCTGAGCAGTTCTTGATTCCTGGATGGACTTACAAAGACGATGGGTTTGGCATGTTGGCCAATACCCTGTCTTTGTTGGGACCACCCATTAGTTGAGATGAGAAGTTACATTCATCAAGTGCACCTCTGGGAGAGTGGGTTGCCACTCTCCTTCGAGAACTAAAATTTCCTGATAAAAAGGGGACGCTGACGGATGGTCTTTGGTTGCTGGCCACAGCCTTACGCCTCTCCGTTCAGCATGAAGCAGAATCAGTTCAAAGAGAAGTAGAATCTCAGCGCAAGAGAAAGCAATTAGAGGAAGAGCTAGAAGCCATGTGACAACGCTACTCCATGATGAGTGAAATTGTTCGTACCAGTCAGACAGAGCCAAAGAATTGGAAGATAAGCATGTCCAAACGATCTGCGTAATAATAAACACCGGCAGCAGCTCTGTGCAGATAAGGAAAGGCAAGGAGTAGAACCCGATCCATATCGTATTCGTGCCGTGATAATGAATGGTGATGATCCTGATGTAATTGAGAATTGGGATGGGGATATCTGGAATGATGACAATGGTAATAATGCAGATTCTCCTCAGCATGTGTCTAACATACTACCCTCTCCACCTGCTGTTCACGTCCGCCCCATAAGGCAGCAGACGTCTCAAACAGACAGGAGAGATGATGTAAGGGTAGAGATGGAAGGGATAGATACCCCGGTCTCTCAGGTGGACGCAGGGGAAAATACCCAAACCCCTGCTTATGCTCTATGGCCTACTCCCTCTACAGGATGGCCTCGCAATAGTTCCCTAGAGTGGGTGGAGGGCGCTGCGGGCCAAAGTGGGAACAGGGGTCAGAAGCAGTCAATGATACGTGACTTCTCTGTAAAAGAGCTGGCTGCTATTGGAGATCGATTTAGGCAAAAGGGAGGAAAAACTCTGGCAGCCTGGCTCTTGCGTGTCTGGGAACAAGGAGGGGGTAATGTATTTTTAACCCCTGAGGAATTGTTGGGATTAGGAACATTGTCTCCTGATATCAGGTTCACTGCTGACCTGCGGGGTAGAGGGAGAGAGATGGATTACTTACTTACTACTCTAGGGGACGCCCTGCTTCGAGTATCCCCATCACAAGTAGATTGGGATTTACATTTGCAGAACAATTGGAGAACCCCAGAGGAGGGCATAGCAGTAATTCGTCAACAGGCCCTGTCTTCTGCCTTGTATGCAGGGCGTTTGAGACTGTGGGTACACGGGTGGAGCCCTGATGAAGAGATATTCACGGCCGGAATGCATACCAGATTGGTTTGTTCCGCCCAACTAACTACACGGGGGATGGTTCTGTCCATAACTAGTCCCTAATTGGGGACCCCGTGACTGAGGCGGTGCATGCCTTATCTGGGCTTCAAGAATTAGAACTGGGAGGTAAAATCCACTCATGTACAGCCCAGGTTAAATCAAACAAGCAGGATGAAAAGAGAGGGGCTGGTGCTAATAACGGACCGACAAGAAAGGACCTTTTTCTAACCTTGTTTAAGTTAGGCGTATCTATAAGTGATGTTGATGGGAAACCTACTGTGGTCCTTTATGTCCTTTATAAGAGAAAAGCAGGGGAACATCATCCCCAGCTGCTGAGTCCTCATGGTCCAGTTGTGCCCTCTGCTCCCCCTGCTGCTTCTATCGAGCAGGCTTCTCCTGCTCCAGTTACTCGTGATGAGGTACAACACATGGTTAACAAGGCTCTAATGGATAATAGTGGCATGTGGGCTTGGAAGCCCCTGAACCCTACTAAACCATGAAGGTGTGGGCAGGGCTCCCGTGTCTACTCCATTGAGATAGAGCTGATACACGGGGACCCACGGCCCTACATACCATTAACAATCCATTGGGGTGGGAGTAATGACCGCCAATATTTGGCCTTGGTGGATACCGTTGCAGAGCACTCGGTGATTCCGGGTAACCCCGACCTCTGGACTGGACCGACCTTTCGAATAGAGGGGTTGGGAGGGGCGGTCACCCTGGCAAAGGAAATAAAAGTCCGTGCCATGGTGGGTGATAGCCCTTCCCCTATCTGGTTACATGCCCTTGTGGCTGCTACTGAGGAGTGTACCCTGGGTATTAATATGTTGGCCGGTAAGGCCCTAAATACTAGCCAAGGGGGATTTGCATTTGGAATTCGGACTATTACAAAAAAACTAGTAGTGGGTCAGGCTAAGTGGGATCCTGTGATGGTGCCACCCCCCATGAAACCAGTGTGCATTCCACAATATCGCCTCCCTGAAGGGCAAGAAGAGATTAGTGCCACCATTAATGCTTTGCAAGAAGGCGGGGTAGTGAGGCCCGCAATGTCGCCCTTTAATAGCCCTGTTTGGCCAATCCAGAAGCTCGAAGGATCCTGGAGAATGACAGTTGATTATCGCTTTTTGAACAAACATGCCCCACCACTTGCTTCAGCAGTTCCGGACATTGTTACCCTTATTGAAAACATTGCTACTGGGAACTCAGGAACATGGAATGCTCTCATTGATCTTGCTGCGCCTTCTTCAGTATTCTTATAGCTGCGGACTCACAGGATCAGTTCGCCTTTACCTGGAATGGGTGCCAGTATTCCTTCATTCGCCTCCCTCAGTGTTATGTACACTCTTCCACTATTTGCCACAGCCTAATTGCCCGTGACCTGGAGATGGTGCCAGTATCGCCTTCCCTCTCAATTCACCATTATATTGATGCTGTGATGATCCAAGGGGCCACGGAAGAGATGGTACAGGAAGGTTTGGAGAGTGTTCAAGATACTCTGATGCAAAGAGGGTGGGCCATTAACCCCGCCAAGGTACAGGGCCCGTCCCAGACAGTTATTTTCCTTGGAATTCAGTAGCATGCTGGAGAACAAGTGGTTCCCGATAAAGTTCGCAATAAAATCGCAGACTTGGACACTCCTACTAACAAACAAGAGACCCAGCGTTTCCTGGTGTTATTGGGATACTGGCGACGCCATATTCCACACTTGGCATTGCTTTTACGTCCTCTGTATAAGGTTACCCGAAGGAAAACAGACTTTGTATGGGGTGACGATCAGGAAAAGGCATTCCAGTCCGCCAAGCAGGCTATTCTTCAGGCGCTGCCCATTGCTCCCCGCATTCCAGATACCCCCTACGAACTACAGGTCTCTGTTACTGATGATGTGGCCTGCTGGAGCCTCTGGCAGAAACAAGAGGGTCGCCGAGTCCAGCTGGGATTCTGGTCACGTACCATGCCTGAGGCTGCCACTCGTTATTCTGCCTTTGAACAACAGTTACTAGCCTGTTACTGGGCCCTGCTAGTGACTGAAAGAATGACACGTAATGCAGATGTTCAATTGAGACCTGCACTTCCAATAATGAATTGGGTTCTGGCTAATGATGCTAATCTAAAGATCGGGCGGGGGGGCAGCAGTCTTCTATTGTTAAATGGAAGTGGTATATTCAGAGTCGTGTAACCAGAGTGCCTGAAGGGGTGGGCCACATACACGAACAGGTGGCTGATCTTCCATCTTGTCATGAGGAAGTTGAACCTGCCTTGCCCCTTCCTTTATCCCCTTCACCAGTTCATTGGGGTAAACCATATGATTTGCTCACCCCAGCAGAACAAGAGGATGCCTGGTTTACTGATGGTAGCAGCCAGTGGGTGCAAGGAAAACAAAAGTGGAAGGCAGTGGCTTACCATCACAAGTCAGGAACTCACTTATCAGAGGAGAGGGATGGTGGCTCCAGTCAGAATGCTGAGTTGAAGGCAGTCACTTTACCACTAGATCACCATGATCACCCTCTTCGTCTGTTGACTGATTCCTGGGCTGTGGCTAATGGACTTGTAGTATGGATGCCTGATTGGCAAAAGAATGACTGGATGATACATGACTGCCCAGTGTGGGGAAAAGAGTTGTGGCAGCTGTTGTGGGATGCTTCCCACCACCGTGAGATAACTGTGTATCACGTTGATGCCCATACTAATGTTGCGACTAACATGGCACAACATAATGCAGTTGCAGATCAGCTTGCTACCATCAGCCGTGCTGATACCGTCCCCCTGGCTCGATGGGCACATGAACAGAGTGGTCATTTGGGGGAGAAGGGATCAGCTATGTGGGCCGAAACACATGCTTTACCTGTCCATCAGGATGATGTCCGCATGGTCGTGCGTACATGTCCAGAATGTCAACTTGTGAAGCCCCGTGTCGTTCCTCCTGGTCCTGATGGTCGAATAAAACGGGGTGCTCGCCCAGCTGCGGTTTGGCAAATTGATTACATAGTTCCCATGCCAGACTGTATGGGTAAACGTTACGTCCTAGTAATGGTTGACACCTTTTCGGGCCTGGTTTTTGCCTTTCCCACCAAGTCAGCTGACCAAGCTAGTACTATCCAAGGACTAAATCATTTAATTTCTCGTTATGATGTTCCAGAGGAGATTCAGTCTGATAATGGCTCGCACTTCTCCGGGAAGGCAATCTGTGATTGGGCAAATGACAATGGTATCTTATGGGTTCACCATATTCCTTATTACCCATAGGCCGCTGGATTAGTTGAACGAATGAATGGCTTACTGAAGGAACAAATTCATTTCTTAACACCACTGGGAACCCTGAAGGGGTGGTGTCATGCGCTGCAGCAGGCAGTCGACAATTTAAATCATCGCCCTTTAAAAGGAGGTACACCTTTCCACCGACTTCTTCACGCTTATGAACTACAGCCTATTCCAGAGTAAAACAATCATTGCCCCCCACTCCTGAACTAGAGAATGTCGGACAAAAGGTATGGGTAGCACCATCAGGTAGTGGCCCTCCTGTCAAAGGAGAAATAGTGACACCTGCCCAGGGAAACACTCAGTGGGTAGCTATTGACGGACAGGATGATTTAGTCTGTTTAAACACTGAACGCTTACGGTATCGTGAGTGACATGTGTCAGGCTTCTTTGTTCCAGGTTCTCCGTTTTAGCTCCTGGTGATCTGGCTTAACAGCTGCTTTGGTGCCAACAATTGGATTTGTAATAACGACGACGTTCCGAGTGAGTTGCCCATGGGAGACACAGTCTGGTGCATTACATCAAGGAAGTCCTCAGTCACCCGCCTCAAGTGCAGCTTATATGGATATGGTATTGTTCAGGATGTTTCAAAATCTGTTTGTGAGATCCAATGTCTGTGTATTGTGGCCAACAAGGATAGTTTGAGCCTTGGTTGGAATACTTTTTCATGGTTAGCTGGTACATTCGGGGGGTTGGGCCACCATATTCTCCATTGGTTGCTCGCTTTATTGCTTATTTTTGTGATTATTGTAGTTTTGATTTCTCTTTTACGCTCTTTTTGTACTCAAACGCTTGTCAAGTCTCGTGTCTGACAAGGGGTGGAATGTAATGGAAGATTTTAACCTATTTTTTAACCTTTTTTTCTTAATTTCCAGCTCTTGGCTCTGCAGAGCTGAGAACCTTTTTTAAAAAAAAAACTTGCAGCTTTGGGTTCTGCAAGGCTGAGAACCTAATTGTTTTTAGACTCAGCAGATGTAAGCAAAATTCCACCGAGGGGCCAGAGATGCTGTTATCTGAAGAAAGGATATCTGTGTATCGAGAACATTTAATCTTCCTGCTCGTTTTGGTCACAGACAGTCGGAGACCTAGCCTTGATGTAGAATAAACCACTGTATTCAAAATGATAAGGTCAAAATTATGTTACTAGTTAGAAACCTAGTATGCTAGCTTGCTTGGTTATCTTTCTTGCTGTGCTGGGAATAGGTGCTTGGGTAAGCAGTTTTTAGGTAATATAAACCATGCTCCCGCTGCTGAAGAGAGGGACTCTCCGAGAGGTGGCAACATCTCTCAGCAAGAAGAAGAAGAATTTCTAGGGTCCAGCCAACGTCCCAGTCAGGGGAGGTGGAGAAACTGCTACCGGTGCCCTGACAACCTACTACAAGTGTGCAGTCGTTGCCTTGCTTCGGCAGTTGGGACCAGTCCAAGCGTTGATAAGTATAGTTGGGAAGGTCTTGCATGTAGTAGTGTGAAATCAGCTTTTCAATTTGAAATATACATTTGTATAATCTGAACTGTGTGTCTATTTTCTTTCGGTAGGTCAAACACTGTGACCAATCTGAAACGAACAAAATGAGAGGTATAAGTTTACCCAAGACACTTGGGCACTCTCCAAACTTGCAAAAGCGGTGGGCCGATATGTCTTGCATTAGCAGAGCTCCATATTTGAAATAATATCTGTTTTAAAGAGTTTGTATGTGACCTAGTCTAACAAAGCTTCCCCAAGGTAATAGTGTACAATGTAATAGTGTACATACGCATAGTCACACATACACACACACACACACACACACACACACACACACACACACACACACACACACACACACACACACACACACACACACACAAACAAACAAACACGCACACACATATTGTAATGGAATATTTGGGAGATAATTGGTAAAATTGGAGTAGTTTACACACACACACACACACTTTAAAACAGATCTTATTTGAAATACTGCAGAATTCAGATTCAATGGACTTTACAGAAACTATGTAGAATCCTCTGCACATTTCACAAGTAGGTTCTAATTGAATTTCATAAAATGAATATACTATTGTTTTGTATTGGAGACACTCTGGCTATTTGCAAATATCTTTATTACTCACAAAAAAGTCACACCTGGGTTTTGTTTCCTCAAAGCAACAGATAGCAGCAGAAGGATAACTCCTGTTGTTTTCTGAAGAACGTGGGGTTTTTGTAAGCGAGAGGGTCACATGGCTTTCTGGCAGTATCAGTTGGAGAGAGAGAGAGAGACAGAGAGACAGAGAGACAGAGAGAGACAGAGAGAGACAGAGAGAGACAGCGAGAGACAGAGAGAGGTGAAACAAGCTCTCTCGGCTAGTGTGTGTGACACTGAAAGCAGCTGAACAATGGAAGCTAGGGAGATTGTTGGAACTGAAAAAAAGCTCCAGGAAAGTGGATGGCTAGAAGTGTTATCTGTCTGATGTTTCTCTTGGAATAAGTGGAACAGAAAGAAAATATGTGTAGCTTATAATAAAGAGGTTATCATCTCTAGAACCCTGATCGAGCAAATTTCGTCAGCAAGTCATTTAGGTGATTAAAGCCAGTAGCTCAGTTGTGGAAATTCTGGAATGACCAATCTCTCTCTGCAAACCCTACGAGAACCATCCTGAGGGATAACCATTTAACTTTTGCGCACCAAAGCCTGGTGAACTTTATACATGTTAAATTCGATGTACAATATAAGAATTGCCTGCAAGCAGAGAACTTGGAAGAATGAGAAGTGAGATTGAACTGCGAAGCAAAGAACCTTTCTTATATTTACACACATTCCCGTGCGCCTAGAATTAGAAGGGGGTTAAGTTGGGTTTGGTTAAGTTAATAGAGATAAGTTCAAGTTTGATGTTGTTTTCATGTTTAAAGATAATTAAAAATAACTTTTGATTAAGTAACTACTTGTCTTGGTGAATGACTATTGTTGCTTGGTTTGGGGTCCTATGTGCTCGTAACTATATAGTGTTCTAACTTCATTTATATTTGAGTGGGACTGTCACTTAAGCTTCCCACTGAAAAACATTGAAGATTGTGGGTTGGTAGGCTTGGAACGAGTGCATAATTTTTGATATTTATGGAGAGAGCGAGGAAGTGCCACTGGACCTCTGGTGTAGAGACCATGTGACTAACATATTATAGAAACTATGCTGTTCGATATTGGTCCATTTTGACTCAGCAGCACGGCAGAAGCAGCTCTTTGAGGAATACTGTGCTGAATTGGTTTCGTGTCGGCAATGGAAAGTCCCCTTTGAAGGGGACCTGCTCAATCCCATCGAGACCATAGTGACGGACAGATGACTTCAAAAGTGTTCTGGAAGCTTTGTGAGAATTACTAGCTCCGATTCCTCTACGACAAGAAAAAGAGGACTTTTGATGACCGCTTGCTGACAGGATATTTAGCTGGAAACACTTCGACAAGGATTTCGTGACTTTAAGACTGTCTGTCGCCCGGTCTCTCTCGCCTACTTTGTGATGACCTCTGTGCAAAAAAATAAATAAATCTGCATGTTTACACTGGATTTCTGACACTGAAACCTTGAACCAACGTTCAGGAATCATTCCTGAATTGTAATGCTATTCCACGCACAAACATAGCCATACTCACATAGTTGGTGCAAGTTTGGTGCTTAAATTTTGATTATTCATATAAGGTGTTTAATTATTGCTAATTAATAATAAAACATATAAACATAACATTTTGTTGTTTAATTTCTATTGCTGCTGTCTTAGGATGTAACATAATTAAGGGCACATCTAGGATCACTGGAAATTGGGGGCAGTGTGATCGGTTCATTTTCAATTTGAATGATAAGAATTTTTGAGCTAATTTAAAGGCTTTTGTGTGGACCGACAGTAGTGAAGGGCCTTGAGAAGTTAGTGGGATGGCTAACTTTTGCAGATTCGCAGAGGGTTAATAGAATGAGTTATTGACTATTGCACAAAATTTGGAATTGGTGGTGGTCAAACAATCAATGAAGAAGGCCACAGATCTGAAAAGTTATAGGAGACTATTATGTAATTAAAGAGACATTTGGAGAGGTAGAGATAAAACAATTTTATTCAAGTGAATCCTGTGAGTTGAGGTCATAAATAAAACAAATCGAGTTGGAAAAGCTTACATTGGAGTTTGAGAGAAAAGCCTGAGGCAGAAGAAGAAGAGAAGCAAAGGCAGTTCGAGCTAGAATTAGAAACACTGAGACCTGCAGATGAATAAAATCAGTTTGTGTTACGATTCTAAATAATAGAAGGGAGAAAGCCAAGAAAAAAAAACACAATTTGAGAAAGAAATGGAAATTTAGCAGGGTTTGCTGAATTTGCGGATCAATATGCTTTACATTTGTGCCACGTGCATTCATACAGAGGGTTAAATATGTGCCAACTCAACCCTTCCAAAGGGATAATGTGGAATATCAACATAAATTAGAAAACAAATTGGGAAATGATCTTGCAGAGCGTAAAATTGTCCCTGTGATAAGATTAATTGCCAAACCAGTAATTTATGAAATAAAGAGCGAATCGAATATATATCCAGTCGGTGCAGCGACACAATTTCTAAAACAAAGCTTGGCAGAGCTCATGGTTGGGACCAGAGTTCTGGTGTTAAACACAAGAGTAAGGATTTGTCATCGACCCGAGCGTAAGGCTCTCCCTGAGTCGGAAAGTAAGAAAATGCCAACTGGATATTATTTTACATAAGTGCTGCTAATGAGGAACTGAAGACCACTTGATATTCCTGCCAATGAAGAATAGGTAATTGTTCATAAGTTTGTTGTTCTGACAGATTAATCTTGGCAAATAGCACAACCCTGGGTGTTCATCTTTGTTTGAAAATAAATATGTTGTGACATTTTTCCGGACAAATCACACTTCTCAGGATGTGTGGAAACCTAATCGGACTCCCCCAGTATCCCCTTTAAAACTAATTCGTGCTTTTGGAAAACCATTTACTAAAGTAATTGTGGATTGAATTCGCCCATTTCACAAGATAAAACGTTGGAATCAGTATTTATCAACTGTCATGTGTACAATGTCTAGATGTCTTGAAGCAATACTACTTAAAATATTAATGCCAGAACTGTGTTAAGAGCTCTGTGAGATTTTACACTTTAGTTGGTTTGGATAAAGAGATCCAATCAGACCAGGGTCCCACAAACGCACTGTATTACTCCCGCGCCCGCCTTCTTCATCATATTACAATGTTCTAGTCGGTTATATTTGTGAGTTTTTCTCCTGGAGTTATGGATTATTATCCGCTTGGCATCTTTCAAATGATTTGGGATTTAATGCAATGATCGACGACGGCATTGCAGACTTTATTTGTCCCTCTCAAGGAAAAATAAGTGTCTCCGTCATGTGCCCTAGGTTCTCAGGACCTGTAACATGGGCTCATGCACTGGGCTGCAGATGTGCGTCTTCAATGGCTTGAGTTGACTTATCCAAGGGGGTCCGTCTTTAGTCTGACAGGCTAAACAGGCAGATAAAGACAGATAATCAGATTCTCAAGCTTGGGATTTCCATTAGGTCACTTACCTCTTAATTGGTTGGTAAATTCAGATAAACCTCGCTCTTTAGCAAAATGCACCAAGAGTCCGATACCTGTTTAAAAAGATGAGATTGCAGTCAGTTCTGAGTGCCATTAGAAACAGCATAGAAAACAGTCCATTCGGCCCTTCTAGTCTGTGATTAAACACCATCCCGCTAGTCCCACCGATCTGCACACATTCCACTCCCACCAGACTGCTCCCATCCATGTCTCTATCCAGTTTATGTTTAAAATGTAATAGTGAGACTGTATTTATCACACTTTACAGATCATTTTACACTCCCACCACTCTCTGAGTGAAGAAGTGCCCTTAATGTTCCCCTAAACTATTCCCTTTTCACCCACGTCCTTTCCTATTTATCTCCCCGAATCTGTGGAAAGAGTCTACTCGCATTTTGTGAATAATTTTGTAAAGCATAAAACATCCCCTCATTCTTTTGTGATCCAAGGAAAAAATTCCTAAACTTTTATTCTTTCCCTGCAACTCAACTCCCTTACACCCAACTCTTTCAATTTTACCAATATCCTTAAGTGACCGGAAATGCACAGAAAACACCAAGGTTGGCTTCACCAGTATCTTATACAACCTCATTATAACATCCCAATTCCAGTACTCAATACTTTGACTTTTGAAGGCCAAGATGCCAAAAGCTTTTCTTACAACCCTGTGTACCGGTAACACTACTTTCGGGGAATTATGTATCTGAATTCCCAGACCCTTGTGTTTTTCTGCATGGCTCAGTGGCTAACCATTCCACGCAACCATGTGTATATCCTAACTTGCTTTTCCCTTCCACAATGCAACACCTCACACTTGTCTGCATTAAATCCAATTTGCCGATTCTTGTCCCATCATTTGAGTTCGTCCACATCCCTCTGCAAGCATTGAAAGCCTTCCTGGCTGTCCACAAAACCGCCAAACTAATGACATCTGTAAACATGCTGATCAACTTTAACACATAATCACCATGATCATTTATATAGACAACAAGCACAATGGTCCCAGCACCAATCCCTGAGGCACAGCAGTAATCACAAGTCACCACTCTGGGAGGCCATTATTCACTACTATTCTGTGTTTTCTTCCATTTGGCCTATTTTGATTCCAATTTGCATCTTCACCATGGATATTAGTCTCTGAACCTTCTACATTAACCTCACTAGTGGACCTTTTCAAAGGGCTTACTAATGGCCATGTAGAAAACATCCACTGCTTTTCCTTCATCTACTGTCTTGGTGACCTCCTCGACAAATCCTAAGATTTGTCAAACACAACCTACCAGTCACAAAGCAATGCTTATTATCCTTAACGAGCTCTTGGCTGTGTAAATCCAAACTCCCAGAACACCCTCCAATAATTTAATGACGTCACGCTCACAGACCTGTAATTTCATGGTTTATTTTGGAGCCTTTCAGAAACACCGGAACCAGTTGAACTACCTTGGAATAGGTGAAACAGAAAGGAACTCTGTGAAGACCTGAAGGAAAGAGGTTATCATCTGGAGAACCTTGATGGGGAACATTTCTTCAGAGAGACATTGAGGTGAATAATGGACGTCCATCTGTTGTGGACATCCTGGAAAAACAAATCTCTTTCTGAAAACTGTCAAGAGCCTTCGTGAGTCGTAACAATTTACCTTTCGAGCACCAAGGCCAGGTGAACTTTATAAATGTTAAATTCTGTGAACTGTATAAAAATTGCCTGCAACCAGTGAACTTGGAAGAATGGGAACTGCAATTGGACTGTGAACCAAATAATTTTTTTTCTAAACTTTATTTATTAATGTTAACATATGAAAAAAGTAAGTAATTCACGTACAAAAAAAAAATACAAAATAAAGTAATACAAGTATAAAGTAACATAGTTAATACAATACCAATCCCGGCATCTCCCCCAACTAAAAACTAAGACTAAAATAAACTATTTTTAACCCCTAAACGCCCCTCCCCACCCCCACAATAAAGAGTGAAGAATTAATACTATTAGTACAATTTAAAAAAAAAATATATATCTTAAAAAAAGATCGATATATATAAATATAACAAAAAATTATTAATTAAGTATTAATTATTAATCCAAAAAAATTTATTATATAAGAATATATATGAAAAAACAAATACAAAAATAACTTAAACGAAAAAAAACCATGAATTTAGTGGCTGAAGCATTCCATCAGAGATTTGTATAAACATCAAAGCAACTCGAGCAAAGTTGTCTGTCAAAAGGAAGAACTTAACTTTTCTGAGCGTAATGAAGACTTACACGCTGCCTATCTTTTTACTGTCACTCGAATGCACAAACAGACATGAAAACAACTGGGAAACGCTGATTCATGGCAGGATCATGCAGGATAAGTTTGGCCACAACCTCGTCTCTCTTCTGCCTCAGACAGTGGCCCGAAGACCAGCACAACTTTCTTCAAGTACAATTTGTTTTCAACAGCTATTTAGATGTTGAACCTTTACCTGCAACTCCCACATCCCACCATTGTTGCACTTAGAATTGACTGCTCCAATACCACAGAAGGACATGTGACACAGTATATAGATGTGTTTGGGAGATAGGTCGGGAGGTATGTTAGACCAGGTCACACACAAACACTTAAAAACACAGAATCTTTGCAAGAGGTTTGCAGAATGCTTGGAGACTTCAATGACGGACTGCTATCTCCAAAAGTAGCAGTCTATTTGCAAATGCGATTTGTCTGAAAAACGGTTGGAAGAGCATGTGATGTTTGCAGGCAGAGGGAGAACAGCTGTGCTCTCAGAGTAGGAGGGAGTGTGAGAGAGAACAGACACAGACTTCGGTTCCAGAGGGACAAGATGACAAGCTTTGGAAGACGGCGTAGTCAAAGGTGAGGACTGGCTGTCTGGTTGCAAAGTCGCACCTTTTTGTACTTTGGATAAATCTGAATATTATCTGTCGTTTTCGTCGTTTATGTCTACTTTCTAATTCTAATTATGCAAGTTATTTTATATTTTTCGAAATTCATGTTCGGATGGAGCAAGTAAAAGGTCGGTGTTAAGTGCACATTGTCAATTTATATGGTAATAAATTCAATATAATTCAAATATTTAATCATATCAATGCTTTCTATTATCTCTCATCTTTCTATGCTCAAAAAGGAAAAGCCCCAACTCTGATAATCGTGACTTACAAGACTTTGTTTCTAATCCAGGAAAAATGCTGCTAAATCTACTCTTCTCCCTCTACATAGCTTCAATATCCTTCTTATAATGGGGTGATTGGGATTGAACACAATGCTTCAAGTGTGGTCTCACCAGATATTTGTAACTTCACAACTTTACCTTTCGACTCTTGAACTCAAACCCCTGAATGATAGCCTTCTAAATGATTACTGGGAAGGAAAGTGGGGCTGAGTTGGAGAATGGATAAGGTCATGATCAAATGGTGGAGTGAAATAAATGGGCCGAATACCTACTTTGTTGTATCTATTGGACTTTTGATCTTCTACACTAGTTGAGCTAAGAGGCCATTTTACTTCTATGACACCTTTATAACTCTGAAACGAATGACATTTTGTAATGAGTATAATAAAAGGCTTGTTTCTTCTCTGGACAGGACGGCTTTGTAAGGTGAGCCTGGTGGGCAGCTCGCTTCTTTGCCAGCAGCTCCTGCACGAAAACCAACAAGGTCGGGTCAGATACAGCAATGAGCTCTCTGAACCCTTCTCCATTAACAATGGCGTGAAGCAAGGCTGTGTTCTCGCACCAACCCTCTTTTCAATCTTCTTCAGCATGATGCTGAACCAAGCCATGAAAGACCCCAACAATGAAGACGCTGTTTACATCCGGTACCGCACGGATGGCAGTCTCTTCAGTCTGAGGCGCCTGCAAGCTCACACCAAGACACAAGAGAAACTTGTCCGTGAACTACTCTTTGCAGACGATGCCGCTTTAGTTGCCCATTCAGAGCCAGCTCTTCAGCGCTTGACGTCCTGCTTTGCGGAAACTGCCAAAATGTTTGGCCTGGAAGTCAGCCTGAAGAAATCTGAGGTCCTCCATCAGCCAGCTCCCCACCATGACTACCAGCCCCCCCACATCTCCATCGGGCACACAAAACTCAAAACGGTCAACCAGTTTACCTATCTCGGCTGCACCATTTCATCAGATGCAAGGATCGACAATGAGATAGACAACAGACTCGCCAAGGCAAATAGCGCCTTTGGAAGACTACACAAAAGAGTCTGGAAAAACAACCAACTGAAAAACCTCACAAAGATAAACGTATACAGAGCCGTTGTCATACCCACACTCCTGTTCGGCTCCGAATCATGGGTCCTCTACCGGCACCACCTACGGCTCCTAGAACGCTTCCACCAGCGTTGTCTCCGCTCCATCCTCAACATCCATTGGAGCGCTTACATCCCTAACGTCGAAGTACTCGAGATGGCAGAGGTCGACAGCATCGAGTCCACGCTGCTGAAGATCCAGCTGCGCTGGATGGGTCACATCTCCAGAATGGAGGACCATCGCCTTCCCAAGATCGTGTTATATGGCGAGCTCTCCACTGGCCACCGTGACAGAGGTGCACCAAAGAAAAGGTACAAGGACTGCCTAAAGAAATCTCTTGGTGCCTGCCACATTGACCACCGCCAGTGGGCTGATAACGCCTCAAACCGTGCATCTTGGCGCCTCACAGTTTGGCGGGCAGCAACCTCCTTTGAAGAAGACCGCAGAGCCCACCTCACTGACAAAAGGCAAAGGAGGAAAAACCCAACACCCAACCCCAACCAACCAATTTTCCCCTGCAACCGCTGCAATCATGTCTGCCTGTCCCGCATCGGACTTGTCAGCTACAAACGAGCCTGCAGCTGACGTGGACTTTTTTTACCCCCTCCATAAATCTTCGTCCGCGAAGCCAAGCCAAAGAAGAAGAATAAAAGACTAGGCGAATTTTTGATGAACTGTGTTCCATGTACTCAAAACCGCTAAAGAGAAACAAAACATAGATTAATTTTATCTTGGATAGAAAGATGACAATGAAGCAGGATTAGGTGATACAAATTTTTCCCGTTGTTTTCAAACAATGACACTATTATTTCGTCTAGACAGAAGCAGTGGTAATTTCAGCCAAGGCAGGGGAGAATGCTTGTATTGCTTAATGTGTGCTTTCAGGGGAGCCAACAATATCCCTGACTACTTCATCTGTGAGAAGTGCATCCAGCTGCATTCGTTGAGAAGAGGAGTCATGGAATTTGAGCTGGATATGAATGAACCCCACATCATTCAGGAGGTGGACGGGGTGATAGACAAGGTCCACTTCACACCTAGAATGGAGTTGTAGGGTAGATGGACGACAGTCAAGAGATGAAAATGTTATAAGCAGGAAGTGTATGGCTATTCCCCTTATTAACGTATACCATATTGGACATTTGGAGAGACGATTTTCCAGGGATAAACCGTGGCAATGAAGTATCTGGAACAGAGTATGATGCTGTGGCTAACAAGAGAAGGGAAGAGAAGAGGAGAGCAGTAGTGATAAGGGATTTCATAGTTGGTTGCGAGATGGCAGGACTGGACCTGAATGTTCTGGGATTCCGTTGACTTATATGCAATAGAACATGGGAATTGATGAAAGATGGAGTGCTCGTCAGGGAAGATATCATAGCTGTATTCAGGCTGGAAAGACCAGTAGGGTCATCTAATTAGGTTATAGGAGTGGAGCTGAGAAATTAGCACGGATTTCCATACACATTTCACACTTAATGACCGCTCAATACAGAAAGAAATTTGTAGGAACAAATTTTTAGAGAGATAGCAGACAGCTTCAGGAAACATAATTCTAGGGATATTAATTTTCGACAGAGAGGCTGTTAATCCCATACTACAAAATGACTGGATGGTTTGGAGTTTGTCAAATATGTTCAGGAAACTCTTGTAAATCAATATGTATAGATCACAACCTGGGCTAGTGCATAGGTGGATATAAGATAACAAGACACGACAGTGGACAGAAGTAGTGTGTAGGGGAAAATATTAAGTCCAATGATCAAAATGCTATTAGTTTCGTTAATCATAGAGAGGGATTAGTCCAGGGATTGGATTGAGATTCTGAATTGGAGAAAGCCCAGTTCTCAGAACATGAAAAAGGATAGAAATTGTGTGAATTTTGGATAATTTATTTTCTAGCAAGAATGAGGGAGTTATGTGGTATACCTTTAAGGAGAAATTTTGAGAGAGTACAGAGTTCGTATGTTCCTGTTAGGATTAAAGGAAAGCTCGGCAGACATCGGGAATTTCGGTTTTCGAGGAATATCGAGGATCTGGTTTAGAAGAAGGGAAAGGTGTAGGCAACATGGAAGACGCCCAGAAAGGAATCAAGACCATTAGCCAAAAAATGTGAAGGAATTTCCTAAGGGTTATCAAGGGTAATTGATCGCTTTGAAGATTAGTGCGGTCGGCTTTGTATGGAACTAGGAGAGATGGGGGAAATGATGAATTGATTTTTTCATCAGTATTATCTCAGGACAAGGGAGTTAAAAGTGATCAATAAGTAAGGAAAAAAAGGCAGAAAGGTCATTTTACCTATACAGATTAAGGTGTTTTCTCAATTAAACCAAATGATGGAGGAGAAATCCCCAGGGCCTGACAAGGCTTTCTCTCACTTCTTGAGGGAGGCTAGTGTAAAAATAAGTGGGGCGCTGGCAGAAATATTTGCAATGTCCTTAGCCACGGTTGTGGTTGATTGGAGGTTGTCCCATGCCCTTCCCTTGTTTAGAAACAGGCTCCAGACGTAACCATTCAAATTATATGTCGGAGAGCCTGAATTGGTGCTGGGACCATTGTTGTTTGTCATCTTTATCAATGATCTGGATGACGACGTGGTGATTTGGATCAGCACGTTTGCAGATGACACTAAGATTGAGGCGTTGTGAACAGCGAAGAATCTTTTCAAAGTTTGCCGAGTTATCTGGGCCATATGTAATAATGGGATGAAAAATGGCAGGTAGAATTTAATGTGAACTGTGAGATGCTGCCTTTTTTAATGTCAAACCAAGTAATGACATACATGGAAAAACGTATGGCACTGTGGAATGCGGTGGAGCAGAGCTATCTGGAAATACAAATACAGCTACATAACTCACTTTAATTAGTGTCACAGGTAGCTCGGTTTGCAAATGGAGCTTTTGCAGATTGACTTTCATAAATGAATGTATTGAGTATATGAGTAGGGATGATATGTTAAATTTAGATATATTATTGGAGAATTGAATACAGTGTTGGTCGCCAAACTACAGGAAAGACAGGAAGTGTGCAGGGATGATTTAAAAGGTTTTTTTCACAGACTTCAGGAGCTGAGTTACAGGGAAAGGTTAGGACTTAGTTCCTGGAGCGTAGAAGAATGAGGAATGATTTGATAGTGTCTTTACAATTATGAGGGGGTAGCCAGAATAAATATAGATAGTCTTTCTCGACAGAGTGTGGGTGAAATACAAACTACATGACATGGGTTAAGGGTGAAAGGGGAAAAGTTTAAGAAGAACATGAGGGAAATCCCCTTCACATAAAGAGAGGTGGATTGTGAATCTAGCTGTCAGCCGAATAGGGGTATGTGGGCTCAACTTCAACATTTAAGAAGCATTTGGAAAGGTGCATAGATGGGAAAGGTATGGAAGGATATGGCCCGAGAATACTTAACTGTCTGGGAAATCAAGAGGGATCTTTGAGTCCATAGATATATCAAAGTTGTTTCGCAGGTTAATAATATGTTTAAGAAAGCCTGTAATACGATGTGATACATTAGATGGGGTATTGAGTTCAGTATTTTTGAGTTGATGGCACAACTAATAATCTTGTATTCCATTCCGTTAACATCATTGTGGTAAGAAAATAGAAGCAATGAAGAAGTTAGAAAAAAGATTTACCAGCATGTTTGCGTGGTTTGAAAATATGGTTATTGAGGCAAGGTTAGAAAATTGGGCATTTCCTCTTTGGAGCGTAAAGATGATGCAATGGCGGTTTACAGATCATGAGAAGCATAGATAAGCACAGATAATGCAGGCAGCCAGCACCTTTTTCTCAGGTAGGAAGCATCAATCTCCAGAGACAAGGTGAGCAGAGATAGGTGTTTTCTCTTTGGAGTGAAGAAGTAGTATGATAGATTTCATAGAGGTCTGCCAGAGAGTAAGATGCATAGATATGGTGGACAGATCGTGCCTTTTTCCCAGGGCAATAAGAGCGGAAGGGCCTTTATGTGCTGTAATGTTCTGTCTTATTTACTACATTTGGGAATGCCGTTGGAGTGAGAGAAGATGCAACATCATTATTTTCCCAGCTTTGAACATTATATTGTGTACTGAATGCAGGAAAAATTTGTGCGAAATCCCAACTGAACCCAAGACAAAGAGAGCAAGATGTCATCCAAAAAACGTGTTATTGAATACCGGATACTTAATTCAGAAACCCGTACAATGATGAAATGTTCAGAAATGAACACTGGAAATGTGCATTCTCAGCTTAATTCTGCAACAATCTCCGTGCCGTTATATTTTCGCTTTGCCTTTTGATTTCTATTTGATCGATCAGCTGAGGGATATTGAATTATTTTAAAATGTGCAGTCTGTTGTCCTGAATGATACAAATTTCAGTCTCTGTGAACTGTCAGTAGAATGGATTCCATGCCCACATTTCTCAGAAATCCAACCAGTTTAACGATTTTCTGTCTTTGCAGCTGTTAGTATAATTGATGAAAAACAACAGTTAACACTTTGTGTTACATTGAGGAGCAGCAAAATCCACAGAATTTTTTAAATATCTGAAGCAGACTTTGGTCCTGAAATGTGAACTGTCCCACATTATGTCTAACATTCCTCCTTTGAATACTTTATAACTCCAAATCATCAATTATCTTTTTTTCTTTAACATCACCTCAAAATCTGGAAACGCAATTAAATGTTAAACAAAATCTGACCTCCTCCCGTTTGAAACATGGCTGAGGAAACAATGATATTGCATCTTCTCTCACTCTATCTGCATCCTCAATTAAATTGAACAGAACATAGGGCATTCGGGCCTTGGTATTGTGCCAATCTAAATATTCGTCCAGAAAATATATTGCTACGTTGGAATCCTCTATTTTCCTTTCATCTAACTGCCTCTAAGATACTCTTAAATTCCCCTATTGTTGTAGCATCCACCATCATCCATAGTGAGGCATTCTAGATACCCTTCACTCTGTGTAATTACGTTCTCACAAAATTCACTGTCTGTGTTTCAACTGTACTCAGCGTGGTGGTTCTCCACTCTTCTCAGAACATTATATGATGTGTGCTGAACATTGGATAAATTGTGTGAAATTTCAGATGAAGCACGTATAAAAGCAGTGGTTTTCAAACTTTTCCTCTCCAACGCACATACCGAGTTAAGTAATTCTGATGCCATATGATTACCAAGGGTTTATTAAATGAAATGCGTGGGGGGTAAACGGTTGAGAACATCTGCCCGAGACACAATTGGTATTTAACGAAGTCAATTAGATACTGTTACGAGTCCAGAGGACCCCAAACCCAGCAGCAACAAATTTGCACTAATCAAAAGGGTTACGTAAACAAACGTTGCTTTTAATTATCTCTGAACATGCAAACAAAATCAAACTTTACCTTATCTACATTGACTCACTAAACATACTTAACCTCTCTCTAATTCTAAGCGCACGTGTGTGTAATGTGTACATAAGTTTAGAATAGTTCTTTGGTTCATAGTTCAATCTCACTGGTTCCAGGAAATTATTGTACTGGGCCCAGAAGTTGGCATTGATAAAGTTCAACAGCCTAACAGGTTACGACTCAGGAGGGTTCTTGTTGGTTTTAAGAGAGTTTTTGTCATTCCAGGACAGCCAATGCAGGGTCTTGCTGACGAAATCTGCCCACTTTCAGGGTCCTCCTGATGATTACTTCTTTCTTTCAGGTCACCACAGAGTTCCTTTCTGTTTCCCATATTCCAATTGAAACAACCAGTCTTCTCCTTCGACCAGGCCGTCTTCCAAAGCTTGCAACATTGAACTGATGTCTCTGTCTCTCCTCTCTCTCACTCCCTCCCACTCTGAGAGCAAATCTGTTCCCCTTCTCCCTGCAAAGATCACATCCCCTTCCAGACAGCAAAATGTTTTTCCAGACAAAGCAGCCAGGGTTGTCTTTTGCAAACAACAGTCCATCATCAATCTGTGAGCACTCTGCAAAACGCCTGCAAAAAAGTCTGTGTTTTAAAGTGTTTGTGTAACCTGCTCTAACAAACCTTTCCCTGGTTTTCTCCCAAACACCTCTATATACTTTGTCAGAGTATTTTAAAATAGTTGTTTTCTAACTTTTTTATTTCCACTCACATCCCCGCTTAAGTAATCCCTTCCAAATCCCCATGGCATAGGGATAGTTAAATTGGCATGTAAAGGTAAGGTAAATCTTCCATTATCATCAAGTTATATTACATTTAGAATGTAACATACATGAAACTGTTTAAATTTTGTTTAATGTCATGCAGACAGAGGGTCGCCTCTTTTTCCAGCTCCCCTCATAGAAACTGACAGCGCACAGTGTTCCAAGCCAGTTTCCCCTCCAAGTAATAACCTGCTCAGCTTCCGAGACTAGAAACACTCACGTGCTTAAAGGCTGTACGTCAGTGGAAAATTTTAAAAAAATCAATAACCACTCATTTAAAATATGCAATTGACAACTGGCCTATTAATTAAGAAGCGAAGCCCATATGATATTCAAATGTTTAACACAAAATTCACATTCTCAGCTTAATTCCACAACTATATTCTTTGTCTGTGTGGGTTTTCGTCTTTTCCATCTGATCAGTCAGCTGAGAGATGTTGAATTGTTTCGGAAGGTGCTTCTTGTTATCTTGCATAATATAATTTTCAGTGCCTTGTTGAAGCAGCTGCCTGTCATAAGAATGGAATCCAAAACTACATTCCTCCCAAGAGGAATCACTCTTTTTGGATCAAATTACATTCCAGCGTTTTAATGATTTTTTGGTCATTTTCAATAAAATGGATTTAAAACGCATTGTGTTACATGGATAAACAACAAAATCCAGAGGGAAATTTTAAAAAAAAAAAAATATATATATATATATATATATATATATCTGGAGCAGACTCTGAACCTGAAACGTGATCTGTTCCAGGTGATGTCCAAATTTCTCAGAATTCCAACATCAGCAGTTCCTTGTTCTTTCAATTTTCCAATTCCTTTGAAGCTATTTATTACTTCACAATCTGGAAACACAATTAAATGTAAAATAACACATTTGAAACGTGTCTGAGAAAACAATGATATTGCATTTCTCTCACTCTGAATGCATGCTCAAATGTAGAAAATATGCCCTCGCTGATATGCCGGCATATATCTACATGCCTGCAAAGAGTCTCGTAAATGCCCTTGATGCTTTATTTGCCTTTTGCTTAAGGTGGTATGTGGGTGGAAAGTGAAGGTTGAGAATCACTGGTCCAGACTAATTGTTACTGAAATATATTGCTTGAGAAAAATTGTCATTGGCTCATTTCCTTTACAGTTATGAAACCATGCACTATGAGTCAATGAGGGACGATTAAAACAGGGGTTTTCAATTTTTTTCTTTTCTCCCACATACCACTTAAGCAATCCCTTACTAATCACATAGGAAGTACTTAAAGAGGTACTTGAGTGGAAAGAAAAATGTTGAAAACCACAGCTTTAAACAGTGGTTTTCAAACTTCTCCTCTCCACTCACATACCACTTTAAGTTATTCCTGTGCTATAGTTGTTCTGTGATTAATAAGGAAATACTTAAGGCAGTATGTCACTGGTAAAAAATAAAGCTGTGGACAACTTCTCTGGAACCAATTTTTATTTTAGGTTTTTTTCCTAAATTGCGAAACAATTACCTCATTTCCAGCCACATAATAACTCAGTAAGGTAGGATTCAGAAAAGGACACGCGAATTGCACCTTAATTCGACAACAATACGCTGTGGAAAATATATTTTTGTTATTTCCATCTGCTCCATCGTCCGAGGGATGTTAAGTTATTTCATAAAGTGCTGTTGATAATCCCGTGTGATTCAAATTCAAGTTCCTCGTTCAATATGTTAGAATGGTTCTGGTGAACCACATTTATGAGACTGGGAAGCGGCCTTTTCGCTCAAATTACATTGAACCGGTTTTACAATTTTCTTTTTCTCCTTTCCACTGTCAATAACATTGATTTAAAAGTGCAGTTAACGCTCTGTGTTACATGGAACAGCACCACAATCTATGGGGAAATTAAAAACAAAATCAGAAATGATCCCCATCCCCACCTCCACCCTGGACCTTAAACACTAACGTTCCAGATTCTGTCCAACTTGCAGAGAGTTTCCGCTCACGACCATCCCGGCAATCCATATCTGCAATTAACCTTTTCACTCTCGGCATATCACCCTGTAATTTTCCTTGGTATAATACCGCACAGTCCTCCTTGTATTGTGAATCCGAACAGTATGTTTTTGACCACACCTAGCATTTTATGCTGGTGCTCTCCAAACCTTGGGACTTTTCGGGTGTCATAACAGCAGTGAGAGATGCTTTCAGCGCGAATTTAGTATAAACCACCCTGAATTGTAATGGGAATGACATGTGTTTTTCATTGATCCGCTTCGCCACATTATTTTGAAACTGAAGGCAGCACGTTCACATTTACTTACTCGCTTCCCCAAGGAGTTAAAGAGACAAGGTCCGTAATAGTAGAGGCGACTGTCACAAGGAGTTTCGGATTGGATTTCCCTGGAGATCTTCCATGCTGTTATTTGTTATTCGTGTCCAAACAACTGTCCGATGACCGCTTAATTCAGTGTGTCCGAGGAATAAACGCTCACTTCCTTGTTCTTGGTAGTGTTGTTTGACGCCACGTGTGTGATTGGCCCTCTGGGTGCAGGTGGAGATAAAATGTCCCTCAACTGATCCGATGGAGTGAGATTCCTTTTTTTTTTTATCTTTACTCAAACAATTCGCCCCCAATTCGATTGAGAAAATAATGAGTCAAGCAAGCTTCAAACTTCAGAAGTGATTTGAATAATGAAATGTGAGGTCAATCTAATGTTTAAGTTATATAATAATTTCGTATCGAAATTTTATGCTCCTCTTCTAAAATTCCTACTGATCCATTTCCTTTACATGTCATTCCCGTCTTCATACTGTCTACCTAACGAACTTAATATACATGATCAGTCACAAATTGTACATTCACAAGTAATCTGCTCCTTTCAGATTTGTGCTGACCACCCTCAAATTGCTGGATGTCGAATACCTGTATGGTCTGGTCTGTGACATTGTTACTCATTCACTGGCTAGACAGTATGTTCCAGCAATTAAGTCTTATTCTTCAACCCATTGGACAACTTCGGTAGAATCGTTCCATAGCTCCTTATTTTAAAAACAAATCATAGTTAATTATTTTTCTCCAGACAATAAATAATTATATTAAATAATATAACCAAAGCAAAAATTATAAATTCTGCAGTCAAGAAACACAACACAAGCATATTGCATAATAAAGTCGTGTTCCATTGAACACTACATCCCTGAAAACAGGCCATTCGGCCTTTCTAGTACGTGGTGAAAACTTCATACCCCTAGTCACATTGACCTGAACAAATTCCATAACCCTCCAGATCTATCCTACCCATGTAAATCTCGAGTTGTTTTTTTTACGAGCCAAAAGGACCCCAAAACTAAGCAGCAATAGATATTCATCATGACAAATCGCTTTCTAAATAGAAGTTGTTTTAAATTATTTTTAAACATGAAAACAGAATCAAACTTTAACTTATAACAATTAACTGAACTAACCTAACTTAACCACTAAATTCTCAGCCCACGTGTATGTAAAGTGAGTGTAAATTTAAGAAATTTGTTTGGTTCACAGTCCAATTTCACTTCTCATTCTTCAACGTTCGCTGGCTGCAGGGAATTCTTAAATGTATAAAGTTCACCAGGATTTGGGGCTTGACGGGTTACCACTCAGGAAGGTTCTTGTATGTTTACAGAGAGAGATGTGTTGTTTCAGGATATCCACAAATGAAGTACAACCATTAGTCACCTCAATGACTTACTGATGAATCTAGCCCACTTCAAGGTTCTCCAGATGATCACCTCATTCTTTCAGACTATCACAGAGATTTTTTCTGTTCCACTTATTCCAAGAAAAGGATGAGGCAGATTGCATTCCAGCCATCTGCCACTCTTGAGATACCTTTTCAGTTCCAACAGGCTTCTCCAACCTTGTTACAGATTTATGTGTCACACAGAGTCAAAGGCTCACTTCTATTTCTCTTTCTTTGAGACTCTGAGACCCTACCTGCCAGAAAGCCCATGTCCTTCCCTCTCTTACTTGAAAAACCCCTACCCTTTGCCAGTAGTTAGTCTTCTGGTTCATCTGTGTTTTTTTAGGTAAACAAGAACCCTTCAAGACATCTGAGCAATCTTGTAAAAAGCCTTGCAAAAATGTATCAGTGGGCAGCCTGTCAGCTTTGTGGCTTCAAAGACAATAGTCCATTCATTCATGACCTCAATTCAATTAAAACTCACTTGTGCAATCCATAGGGAATCTGCACTGTTTCTGCAAAGTACTCTGTTTATGAAATGTCCAGTATTTTATAATTAGATCTGTTTAAAGTGTATATGTATCCTATTCTACCTTTTTCAATTTATCTCCAAATATATATATATATATATATATATATATATATATTCAATCACAATTTTTAAAACTTAAGAGTGATCCTGTATTTACGACGTCAGATGGCAACTCTTTGCACATCCCACCAGTATCTGAGTGAAACATTTCCCCATACTGTTCCTCTTAAACATTTCATCTTTCACCCTAAGTCTATGTCCTCTTGTATTTATCCCACCTTGTGTTAGTGAAAAGAGCCTCCGACTGGCATTTGCTTCTCATTATTTTGTAAAACGCTTTCAAGTCTCCCCTCATTTTTCTACATTCTAAGGAAAAGAGTCCTACCCTTATTAATCTTTCCCTGCAACTAAATTCCCTTCACACTATCAGCAGAAAAGAAAAAAAAATGTAAGTTCTTGCCTTAAATTCATCAAAACATCCAGATGACCTGCATTCAAAATCATACCATATTATTAATAGCAAAATAAAAACATCCCAATAATATTATTTATATTAATAATATTATTACTTTTCAAGATTAATAATGCAAGTACCTAAAACCTATACTTGATTAATATAAATAGTTCATATTTTAAATAGACCATGCACGTGAACATTATTCGAATTTTAGCTTTTTTTTCCAACGATTACTTAGTAAACTCAGTGCACAACCCCAGTTCCTCACGGTCTGTTAGTACACTACGTAGACTAGATTACTTGCTCTAGATAAATTAAAAACGAAATAGGTAATTACCATCCACATTATAAAGTAAAGCGAGTATATTCCATTTAATTTTTTACTGACAAACAGCAACAAAATAAGGAAAACAAATATTTTACAAATGCAACGTATATTAGCCATCGAGCGAACAAAACATTACCCCTTCAATTAACAAGAAAACAGCCATATCTCCTCCACTCAAAACAAAGCAAAGCCTTCAGATTTTATTAAACTTCAGGTACCAATTACTGGTGCATATTAGACGAATTTGAGAGACACATTGAAAACATTGAATGCGTCTTCCACCGGATTCAAAATTTCATTGTGACTGTCTTCTAAAGTGACAGCAGATGAGGTGGATATAACAATATGGGTTTGAATCCTTTCTTGTGCAGCTCAAGCATGACTTCTCGCATACTCATAACTTAAAGGCACCAGTGCACCACGATTCTAATTCGTTGCCCTCGGTAATTCCAATTTATTCTCCCACGAGCCTTACAAATAGATGATCCTTTAGCTTCGTAATAAGGAAATGGGATGATGACCGAACGTGAGTGGTGTACCGAAGCTGGCTGTCAAGATCAGGCTTCTTAGAAAAAAAATTCCCTTCCGAATGCCTCTATGAGTATGTTTGAAAGGATATCATTTAGCTGCCTACTCCTCATGCCCTCATTTATAAGCCAAGATCCGAATATTTTGACAACTGCTCCTACTCCCAATCAACCACTTTGGATGCTAACTTGAAGTTGTGAGCAGCAACGTTTATTTTGTTTCCAAATATGTCAAATAAATACCACACTGAGCCTAGAATTGCCAACACGGAAGCATTCTCAACAAAATTCAGTTCCATTTCTACTCATGTGAGCTTGTCAACCCGATTGTCAAATTGTAGCAAATGATTCAAGTTACTTATATTAACCGCCCAATAATAAAAATCTAAAATTAGGAATCGCAAAGCCACCATTCATTTTAGCTTTTGTAAGATGAGGTTTATGTAAACCGGGCCGTTTTCCTTGCCATATATAAGGTTTATATGAATCAGTGAATAGAAAAAAAGATCTGAACCAATTGGTTCAGATATAAATATAATTGATTCGGTAAAATTTTCATTTTAATTGAATTGTTTTCGCCAATAATGGAAATAGATAAATGTGACAATCTAAGAATGAATAATTTAATATATTTAAATAAAACAGAAAAGCATTCCTTATAAGCGAGTTTACAACTTGTAGTAATTATAATACCAAGATAAATAAATTGATTCTTCATAATTTTCAAAGGAAAATTAAATACATTTTTAATGGACTATTTAGAGGAAAAAGTGCACTCTTGTGCTGAATCAGTTTATATACAAATTTATAAAACTGAGATTGCAAGGATAATCTGCTTGTTAAAGAAATATCTTGATTAGATACAAAAAGCAAAAGATTATCTGCATAAAAGGAAACCTTACGTTCAGTGCCCCTCCTCTAAATCGCCGTAAAATCTTGATATCAAATCAAAGAACAACCTTGAAAAGAGCCCCGTTGAAGAATACAAAGTTTTTATTGTTGCAGATTTGTGTGAATTGATGCAATGTGACATAAATAATAATTTAATCAAGGCAAAAAAAAAAAAATTCTATGGTCGCAAATAGATAACCCCACTCCATTGATCAAAAGGTTATCTGCATCACAAGAAATAACATTCAGTGACAGAATGGGCGATAAATATAAAATATTCAATAAAAGATATATGTTAAAATAAGAATAACGATTTTTGTAAAACCTGTTGATTTTCAGAAAGGAGTGATATTAAAATATCATCCCTCTATTTTCCTTTCTTCCACGTGACTGTCTAAGAGTTTGTTTAATGTCGCGAATGTTGCAACCTCTAAGCAATGCATTTCAGGGACCTAATACTCTCTGTGTAGAAAGACATATCCCTGATGTATTCCCTGAACTGTCCTCTCTTTACATTTGTCATATTTCCTCTGGCGTTTACTATTCCTCCCTTTGGTAAATGAGGTGTCAATATCCTCTATGCCTCTCAGTATTAACCTATTAAGTCACCACTCATCCTTCTTGCTAATCTTGTCTCGTAGGACTGACTTTTCAATCCAAGCTGGAGAGAATATATCAGTCAGAACGTTAACTGCAGAGGAAAGGATGTAACAATTAGTGAAACAACGTGCTTCAGATATATTGCTATTTCAACCTAAATGACTGAATAGCCGTATATATCTAGGTTGAAGTATCTTTCTTGCTACCTTGTTCACCCAGCGATGTCAGTCACCTGATGTTTCGTTGTTGACGAGATTACTTTTACAATGTGTAGATACATATATTGCATATATTTTGCGTACAAATGTCATCATTTGTCTCAGACATGAATTGAATCCGATAGATTTTTCCTGTGATGTAAATTGGAGGGAGCATCTGTGTCTGCCTGAAGGACTGCATCAAATTAATATTGCGTGCTTAGCAAACAATAAAACATGCCGATGAAATGTCTTGTGTCTGGCAACCGGCATCACTTGAATATGGGTCATTATTCGAAACACTGACAGGTCTGGTGACATGTGATTTATTAATGTTGTTCATTAGTATGTTTTGAATGTAAGCAAGGAACGCCCAACATATAGCATTTACTCGAAGTCTATTCCTTTGAAAAACCCCTTTGAATTGGGAATACCCAAGCAGAATTAAAATGTTAAAAGGCGTCAGCCTGAGAAGTGAGTTGAAGACATAAGTGTGATATTTTTGTACATTTTACTTTTCATTTGCATCAATACATGTACAGTATTCATCCATATCGTAAGTAAAATTAAAATGATGATGGAAAGAATACATAATTTCATATTTCTCCTCCCCAACCCCCCCACCCCCTCCCCAAAAATAGTTGGAAAGATTGAAGAAAAGAAATAAAATCCTGGCTGATAATCATATAACCTTATGAACCAGGAATTGACGAAGGTCAGATGTAGCGCGAATAGTCGACACAGTAGATGAAGTCATAACAATAAAATCCATATACGTTTTCCAAATGTTATCAATTTTTTCAGGTTCATTCTGTAAATTATATGTTATTTTCTGTAATGATATATAATTTAGTAGTTCTCTTTGCTATTTATTCAACACTACATTATTGTCTAATATCCACGTGACAGCTATACATTTCTTTATTATTGCTAATGCTACACAAAAAAAATTATTCTGTAAAGTATTGAATTTCTATCAAAAAATATCTCCTCATTAAAAAAAAATTGGGATCTTTCAAAACGTGCATCTTCATAACTTGTCACAATAAAATACTTATATCTTTCCAAAATTTTCCTACTTTTTAAAATTGCCAGTACATGGAGAAAATTTTCTACTTCTTTATTACATCTAAACATTTATCAGAACAATTTGAATTATTCTATGCAATTTATATGGAGTATAATATAATTAATGTAAAGAATTAAATTCCACCATTTCGTATCTAACATTAATTGTATGTTACACTTTCCTGAAATAATTTTGTTCATATTTCTTCTTGAATATGTATAATTAAATCCCCTTCTCATCTCAATTTAGATTTAAATAGACCCTTTATGCAGTCTCTTGCAATTCTATATTCATAGTAGTCATAAATCTTTTGATAAATGGATCCGTTATTAAATATTATTTAATATTCACGTTGATTAAATATTGAAATAGTCTAAAATTCGTCCCTAACTTTCTTTTTAAATATAATTTAAGTTGATAATAAGAAATAAAAGTATTATATGATCAGTACCCTGTTCCTGCCTTCTTAAATTTATTACTTATCTTTTAATTGGCCAAAAGTCTAGAAAAAACTTTAAAAACTATCATTTACTCATTGAAATTCGCAATTATAACACATTTCAAAATATACATTATTAACCGGAAAAGAAATCAAAAGATTTTTATTTAATACATTCCATACAACTGATAATTCTTCATTCCTCTTTCTACATGTATTCTATTCCACGCTTTAAATATATGTTTCAAACTTGGTGTATCAATTTGCCCTCTCAACAGCCTTTCATGCTATTTATACAAAATATGCTCACATTTATTTTTTCCCTTTTTTACTAATATCAATTTGTGTTCACGCTATCTTTTCACCAGTCTGATAACAGGACGACAATTTCTAATTCAGCTGCTTTACCCCGACTATATTTACATGTTTGTTTTTTTCAAAACATCCCAGACATGTTTTCTCAGCAAATAAACCGTCCTGGACTTTTATTTAAAACTTGTAAAAATATTGTTGGTAAAAAATTTGATAATTATTGTAATAGGTATTGTATTTGAGTACAATATGCAGAGAAGTTTCATTAGATTCATAGCAAGGATGGAAAGTTGGATAGACCAGGCTTATAACCTCTGGAATTTAGAAGATTGAAGGGGAATCTTAAGGGTTTAGACAGACTAGATTTATATAGCTTGTTTCGATTGCTGGGAAAATCCAGAACCAGGAGTCACAGCTTAGGGATCAGGGAAGTCTTTTAGGACTGAGATAAGGAAATATTCTTCTTTCAGAGGCGTTGGATCTGTGGAATCCTTTGCCAGAGGATGTCGTTGAGGCCGGTTCCTTGTCAATATTTTGCCCTTGTGGCTAAGGGGATCAGGGGGTAATGGGAGAAGGCAGGAATTGGGTACTGCTCAGCCTTGATCATATTGAATGGTGGTGTAGGGTTCAAGGGCCAAATGGCATAATCCTGCACCTATTTATCTATGTTTCAAAGTTTCACATTATTTATCCTTCCTATTAAAGAAATTGGCAAATCCTTCCATGTTATAAAATCTTCTTGAATTTTCTTCAATGAAGGTATGTAATTTAATTTAAATAAATTATTTATATTCTTATCGTTATTATTTCCTAGACATTTGACCGTCTCCCTCTGCCATTTATATTTTGTCATTTTCTTTCATTTAGTATACAGAGCCGTTGTCATACCCACACTCCTGTTCGGCTCCGAATCATGGGTCATCTACCGGCACCACCTACGGCTCCTAGAACGCTTCCACCAGCGTTGTCTCCGCTCCATCCTCAACATCCATTGGAGTGCTTACACCCCTATCGTTGAAGTACTCGAGATGGCAGAGGTCGACAGCATCGAGTCCACGCTGCTGAAGATCCAGCTGCGCTGGATGGGTCACGTCTCCAGAATGGAGGACCATCGCCTTCCCAAGATCCTGTTATATGGCGAGCTCTCCACTGGCCACCGTGACAGAGGTGCACCAAAGAAAAGGTACAAGGACTGCCTAAAGAAATCTCTTGGTGCCTGCCACAGTGACCACTGCCAGTGGGCTGATAACACCTCAAACCGTGCATCTTGGCGCCTCACAGTTTGGCGGGCAGCAACCTCCTTTGAAGAAGACCGCAGAGCCCACCTCACTGACAAAAGGCAAAGGAGGAAAAACCCAACACCCAACCCCAACCAACCAATTTTCCCTTGCAACCGCTGCAATCGTGTCTGCCTGTCCCGCATCGGACTTGTCAGCCACAAACGAGCCTGCAGCTGACGTGGACTTTTTACCCCCTCCATAAATCTTCGTCCGCGAAGCCAAGCCAAAGAGAAGAAGAGAAGAGAGAGTGTCATCTCTCTCAGTCATTTTCATTACCTCACTTTTATCAATATTTACATGATAACTTGATTTTTGTTTGTTAAATATAGCACAAATTTTAAAAAATACCATCAATAGCTTTGGTTTATTAGCAGAAAATGAGTTTTATAGATTAGAATGGGATTATTTATTTCAAGAATTGAATATTTTGGAATTCCAATACATTTTATAAATTGAATCGCTACATTATATAATTTCCCAAAGGATAGAGTAATTATAAACAGGCAAATATCATTTTTTTCCATTGGAAAGATATTCTCGACAAGGTTGTGCACTATCACATTTTTGATTTGTGTTGGCCATTGAATATGGGTTAATATCAAGTTATAAGGTAAGTACGAGTTTGTTTGAAATGATATCCAATTGCTGAGGCAACACCGCTTCCAGTTAAAACCACGCACTTGCCACATTGCAGCGTTTCTCAATTAAATTACGGAACAAAGCACAAAATATCGCGGTCGGGGATTAGACCAGCTGACGTCATTAATTTATGCACATTATTCAAATGTATTTTGAACTTAATTGAAACAGAAATGTCCCGTCGGAGATCTGTAATATGCGGCTTTTAAACTCCATTTGGAGGTGTTAAATTCGGCAAAGAGGAACACATCGCCTCGCATAGAACATGTGGGAGCGTTATCTAAGTGTGGAGAAAATATTGTACATGATCATCGCTATCTTCGGAGTTCTTGGTAACTCTACGAATACTTGCGTCCTTTGAAGTCGGGTCGATTTTTTGGGTGTTGACATGGATTACGACGCTTTTTTGGCAGAGCAATGCCAATCCTGAATCATAGTCGGACGCATGGGATGGACAGCTGAAAAAAAATGAACAATATGACCTGCTGCTGTTTTTCGTTCTCAACAGAAACGCAGAAAACCACCTGTCCGAATTTCTGAGTAAACCGAAGGGCAGTGCAACTTTTTTTAAATGTTGATATATCGACCGCAGAAATTCTGAAATAGTAGCTATTCAAAGAATAGAAAACAATTGTTGGCATTGTTCATATTTTCTTGTGTCATAGGGTAGTTTAACATCTTTATTTTAACTGGACGGAGATTTTCCGCAAAGTTTACATGAATTCTTGACAGCCATTTATGAACGTGTGTGGCAAAATTAGCGCCATCGTTGGTACAAATCTAAAGCAGTGCACGGCAGCGCCGGCTCTAACGTATTTCTAAATTTACTCGAGTCTGTGTGGGCGACCTTGATACTCCGATTTCCAGCCAACCATCAAAACCACACGGAAACTGCAGGCTAACTTGTAGTGTTTGTGGGCCAGTAGCGTCTCTAACCTCGCAGCAATATAAATGTAATTTTTAAAATCATATTTTAAAATTCCGCCGTTTCAAATGGACTAAATTGGAGGTAGAGGTATAACAAATGTAATTTGTGGGTTTATATTGGCTTTCCATATGGTGCCATGCGAAATGATTATGAGTGATTGGAGGTAAGAAAGGAAGAGGTTCTAAAGTTTGGTGACTATGAATCTATCTGCAAAGAATCATTTTGCAAGTCATGAAAACCAGATCTTGTCATGTGTTTTGGATTTCAACTCATTTCCTCAGACAGGATCTGTGATATTCATAGATATTTTTCCACATTAATTTCGGAAGCAACCGCCATCAGCGGGATGTTGTACGAGTCTTGTTACTCCGGTGTTGAGAGCTCGGCAGACGGTCATAAATTTTCATGGATATCTTACAAGATGCGAGAAGTTGAATACTTGGTGGGCACATCAAACACTGGAATGGATGAATGAAGTAGAGAAATAATTCAGACACTCGAAAAAAGTCAAACACATGGAAACCTGATAAAGAAAATGGTTGTGTGGAAGCCATATCGATGAAATCCAGTAAAATGAAAGAGAGAGAGAGAGAGAGAGAGAGAGAGAGAGAGAGAGAGAGAGAGAGAGAGAGAGAGAGAGAGAGAGAGAGAGAGAGAGAGTGTGTACGTATAAGAAAGAAAAAAATTGACACAGACAGAGAGAAAGGGGAGAGGAAGAGAAGGAGAGGGGGAAGTGCATACAAAAGAGAGGGAGGGATTCTGGATTTGAACATTGAATCGGTGCAGAGGATTACACTTGAGCAAACTGAATGACAGGCGCTGAGTGGCCGACTTTTGCTTCTATTCATTTTCCTTTGCTTGATTTTCTGCTGTTTGTAATACGTACATAGCTTTCAGCAACACCTGTTTTTCAACATTTATCTCATAATTCACTACTCAGCTTCACTAAACGGACATTCACTTAAATTGACTTAATCCTAATTATTGAAATGTGTTTTCGCTGTGCAAAAGGAATAGGGATTTTTTGGCATTTAGTGATGTCTTGTGAAAATGTGGAAAGTTTTTGGAATGAACTGAGTGTATTGTTAGGGTAAATTATTAAGATAAAGATACCAAAGGATCGAATAATATTTTAACATGGAGATATTTATGCAATTATATAAAATTGAAAATGGACAAATACCAATAGAACATTTTAAAATATTGCAATAGCCACTGCAAAAAATGTATTGCGATACATGGAAAGATGATAGAGAAGTGTATATAAGTGGATAGTATAATGAGATGTGAAATTGTATATCTTTGGAAAAATTACGTATTGTTGAAGGAATCCAGTTGAACATTTTTATAGTATTTTGAAACCATCATGGATTTTATGGATAGTGTTCCATCCACCACTTCTATCTTATCCACTCCTCATAATCAGTATTTTTATACCAATTAATGATAATAATATTATTGTATATTAAATGGTCTGTGTTTCTTTCTTTTCTTTCTTTGGGGTGGGACAGGGAAATGGGGAGAAAATTTATAAAATATTTTTGTATCACATACATTTGCGTATGGATATTTCATTAATGCTCGATTCATTTTTTTCCTGTAATGATGTAAGCAAGTAGCTATTTTTTAAAAGAAATACCTTCACTGTCACGGGCGTAGAGCAACGATACGGCCAGTGCTATTTGAGTGAGAGCGACCCGCTTCGAATCCGAAGCTATTTGCTGTTAAGAATTCTCCTCAACTGGTGGAAATCTGAAATCGGAATCTGAAATCTGACTGCAGGGGTTTCCTTTGAGTGCTGCTATTTCGTCCTTTATTCTGAAAAAATAGCAGATCAGTTGTTCAAAAGGCTCGGTGTCATGGGCGGGAAGCAGACTGAAAAATAATATGAACTCAAATCTCTGTTGGTCAATGGACCAGGATACTAGCGCTATCACTCTTCGTAAGGCATATCCACTGCTCTGTTGGTCAATAGACCAGGATACTAGCGCTATCGCTCTTCGTAAGGCATATCCACAGCTGTCGATAATATCAGAACAGGGGACAATATTGCAAGGGAGTTGTCATTGTTACTAAATTGAATCATCTGGTCACATCTATCCAAGGTTTTGGGAACAGTCCAGAACTGGGTATGAACTTTTTGCTTAATCACTTAACTTCTTAACTAATCACTAAGCATATTTGGAATTTTAAATGTGCTTTGTGTGTGCGCTCATCTGCTAATTTCACCCTCACTGCCCTTAATCCCCGTTTTAATTATTTGAATATTATTTTATGGAGAACGCGGAGCGATATGTATGTATCAGGCTTCATTAACTTCATTTTTGTGGAAAGAGTATTGAATATGTCATTCTGATATCCTGTTTTTTTCCTTTTTGTCCAGTGAATGTGTTGTCGATTGCCATCCTGTGCCGGGGAAGGTGCGGCCTCTCCAAATGCACCACTCGCTACCTGGTGGCCATGGCAATGGCGGACCTGATGGTGATCATTACTGAAGTAATTTTCAGTCGGATTAAATTCCTTTATTTCCCCGTGTGTTTCCTGGATATCACCCCCGTGTGCAGTGTTTTACTCGTTCTTGCTCGTGTAGCAACGGACTATTCGGTCTGGTTTACGGTTTCCCTCACATTTGATAGATTTGTCGCCATTTGTTGCCTGGATCGAAAAGCTAAATATTGCACTGGTAGAACTGCGGCGTTTGTTCTGACAGCAATTGCCGTTACACTCTTCCCGAAGAGCATCCCTTACTACTTTTTTTACGAGCCGTTGGTGTTTATTGATAATGTGCCATGGCTCTGTCAAGTGAAGCTAAGCATTTACACTGACCCTGGATGGGTCGGATTTCACTGGTGCGATAAATGTTTAAATCCATTACTTCCTTTCACTGTAATCCTGCTGTTCAACGGCCTGACAATCAGGCACATTATTGTGGCCAGTCGGGTCTGCAAGGGACTGATCGGTCATGACAAGTGGGGGAACCGCAGTGATCCCGAGACGGAGGGCAGGAGGAGGTCTGTGCTTCTGCTCTTCACAATCTCCGGCAGCTTTCTCTTGCTGTGGATGGCGAACGTTTTACAATTCCTTTATTTTTGAGTCGCAGGCATTGGAGGAAGCCAAAACGAATCACAAAAGGTCTTTAAATTTGTCGGATACTTGCTGCGAACTCTAAACTGCTGCACGAACACGTTTATTTATGCAGCAACCCAGTCAAAGTTCAGGGAAGATTTGAAGAGCGCGGTTAAATATTCCATCTGCTTCTTTCAGAAATAAATTTCATAACACAGCCCTCGGAGGCAGGCGGACTGTATTGTGATTTATCTCTATGTCCTTTTAATTCAGTGCAATTGTTCACCAAATCCCCTGCATCACTTAGTTTTCACTTAAAACTTCACCATTTAACGTCTGGAATTCAGATTTAAGGACACTATTGTTACGAGCATACAGGACCCATAAACGCTCCAGCAATAGATATTCACAAGAACAAATGGTTACTAAAACAAAAGTTGCTTTTATGTATCGTTAAACATAAAAAAGGCAGACTCAAACTTAAATTTATCTCGATTAACCTAATTAACCTAATTTAACCCCCTTGTAATACTAAGCGCATGAATATGTAATGTGTGTGTAAGTTCAGAAAAGTTCTTTGGTTCAGAGTCCAAACTCACTTCCCATTCCTCCAATTCAGGTTCCAGTCAATTTTGTGCACAAAATTTAACATTTATGAAGTTCACCAGGCTTTGGTCCTTAACACTCAGGAATGTTCTTGTCGGTTTTCAGAGAGAGATTTGTTGTTCCAGAACATCCACAACGAATTCATTTTTAATCAGACACTCCAGTGTCTTGCTAATGAAACCTGCCCCCTTCAGGGTTCTACAGATGATAACCTCTTTCTTTCAGGTCACCACAGTGTTCCTTTTTGTTTCTGTTATTCCAAGTGAAATATTAAACGGTCAATTCAATCCTCCTCTTTCTCTCTCTATCTCTCTCTCTCTCTCTCTCTCTCTCTCACACACACACACACACACACACACACACACACACACACACACACACACACACACACACACACACACACACACACACACACACACACACACACACACACACACACACACACACACACACACACACAGTAAAGCCTCTTTAACTCTGCTTGCAAAACTACATGGCCCTCTTAGAAAAGGAAGGTCCACTTCAGACTGTCTGGGGATCTGACAATCTCTTTCTTCTTTTGCCTTTTTGTGATGAATAATCCATTATTGAATTATCCTGGTCACTCTCCCAAGGTCTTGCATTGGCCCCAATATGTCTAGCATGGGGCAGAGCTCCAATGTTTCAAATAAGATCTGTTTTAAAATCTTTGAATGTGACATACTCTAACAAAACTTTCCCAGTGTATCCCCTAAAAACATATCTTGATACTCTGACACAACATATATGACTCTCCCCTGCTCTAGAGAGAGTTGTGTATACAACAGGAGGAAACACATACTCTTGACTTGCCAATCGGTGATCAAAACAGCAATCATTTTTCAGTCGGATCAAATTCCAATACTTCCTAAAGTTATGTCCCACAGGACCGATAGCCCACCAGTACCATAGACACGATGGAATATCAATGTATCCTTTTCCCATTGTCTCCCTATTTTTTCTGCTATGTTGCCCGTGCCAACAATATCCAATTTCACCCTTAATGCTCTCAATGTTTGGTCTCACATGAAGAAAGTATTCCCGGAATTTGTAACTTACTTCGATTTTATGCGTCATTTATAGTATATCTAATACCAGCGGTGAATCTGTTATAATACCCATTAGGTCTGTTCTATATCTAAGCCCTCTCTCCATTCTCTGCATGTTTCACAACTCCCAGGTTTTCGTCCAGCCTATAACTTGAATTGAGACTACAAAACCCCTCATACCACTGCATAGCCATAACGTCAAAGGAGAATAATCTCCACGACCCACGTATCTTGGCCAGGAATTATGTGGATTACAAACTATTTATATGTTGTTCACACATGATTTTCACTTAATCCCTTCACTTCAATCTGTCTGTCATGATATCTATTGGATACTCTCTTGTTGTATCTACCTCCATCACAAGCAATGGATACGGTCCATGCACACATCACTCTCTGACCAACAACTTTGCATGCCCTTCTCCTTTACACCACCGCTCCCGTAACCTCAATTCCATAAGTATGTGACGCTTTTTCACCATGGAAAGAACACAGATTATGACTTGACAACCTGCAAACGGCGCTCATTACTTTGCAAAAATTCTAATCTGTCTACCCATAGCCATCGACGCTGCAGAGAAAACCATACAAGCTTTTTGAATATCTCTCCATTACTCATTTCCTCGGAGCCAGACAACGTCTTAATCAAATTCCCCGGTGCCATTTTCAAATCATTCAGTACCTTTGTCAAAAGGAAGGAGAATACATCTGCCAATATCTGCATTTCCTCCAGCGGGCAACTCCCAAAACATCGATTTGCATCAGCAAGATGGACAAAATCGATTTGGGAACTGTTTTCCTACATTTCAATCAAGCATCTGCAGACTTTATGGTTTAACATTTCAACGCTTGTATGTTTTTTTAGACATATACATCGTCAGGACGTGCTCAAAAATGCTATAATTTTCTTATCGACGCTAAATAACAAGGTATAACCTTGTGGGATATTGTTTCCAGGCAGGATTCAATAGGTTGTGCAGTTTCCACAGGGAATGATAAACGTACAAACTCGAAAGTGGAGAAAATGCGGGTATTATAATAGCTTCTGACATCCACCACACTAAACAAAAAAAAGCATGGAACAATACAGAACAGTACATACCCTTCGGCCCTCGACCCATGTATTCCTTCCTAAAAATTATTCTAAAACCTCCCTACCCCATAATCCACTATTCTTTTTTCATCTACGTGTCTGTCTCTAAGAGTTTCTTAAACTTCCTTTTAGCCTGGACCAGGATCCCCGGCAAGTCAATCAAGGCTGTGTAAAAAATATAGCATTATGTCTCTATTAACCGCTACCCTCCAACTCCACCTACTTGAAAATATGTTCTCTGGTGTTTTGGATCCTGCTCTGGGAAACACAATATTGCCAATCACAATATTGTAGTCCTCTATCACGTTTCCTCTCATCGTTCAAAGCTTGGAGTGAGAATAATCTCAGCTTTTCTAACCTTGCATCATAAGACTTGCTTCCCCATGCAGGCGACATCCAGCTAAATCTCCTCTGCACCCTCTCCATAATTTCCACGTCCTTCCTATAATGAGATGTCCAGAACCTATCAACCTCCTAGATATTTGGATTTGAACCCAAAAGCTCCTCTCTTCATCCACACTCGAGAGTAACTAACTATTAACTTTGTACTCAGCCTTCTGGTTTGTTCATGCTAAATGTATCACCTCACACTTATCTAGAATTGCGTCCATCTGCAACATTTCTGCCCATGTAACTTATCTATATCGTCATTTAACATTCGACAACTCTTCCAATATTTGTGTCATCCGCAAACATACTGACTCTTAATCCAGTTCATTCATAAAACAACAAAGAGCAGAATAATTTATTTCCACTAATATTCTATGCTTTCTTCCGACAAACCAATTTATTATCCACACAGCCAATTATCTTCTGATGCAGTGCCTTGTAATTAAATGGATGTGTCTCTCCTGGGGGACCTTGTCAGATGACTTGTTGCAATTCATAAAGTTTACATCTACCACTCTAGCCTAATCAATTTATTTTGTTACCTCTACCAAAAAAACTCCATTAGACTAATAAAGCACGAACCTCCCTTCACAAAGCCATGCCGACTATCCCTGAGTGGACTGTACCAAGATGCTCAATTTCTGATTTGAATGAAAACTTTCAACCATTTATGTTGACACGTTTTGAATTACTTTTGTCATCTTTGTTATGAAGGTAGGTATGTTGACTAATGATGTAAATTATCACTCTGATAAGAATTCTTTATTTTTTAAATTTTGGGCCAAACATCATCTTTTTGTCATTTGGTTTAGATTTATTTAAAAAATAACAAGATAATATAATATCAATTCAATATAATCCGTTTGATTAAAACGTGGAGTATCTTTGATGAAATGACATGATTTAAGATTTATGTATCTTTTTGATTGTTAACAAATATCCATATGTACTCTATATTTGGGATGTGAAATTTCAATGTTAATTTAAATATTGATAAAGAAATACTGTGCTCTCCAAATGCTTATAGATCCAATCCTTCACACTCCCTTCCATTAGCCTGAACATCACTGACGTACAACTCACCAGTCTATAATTCTAACTTTCCCAGGGGACTCCCTTACACATTTTGAAACAATTAGAGTATATTATCCATTCTACAAGCCACCGGAACCTTCTCTCTGGCCAAATAAATTCTAAATATCGTTGCCAACGCCCTATTTCTTCCCTATTTCCAAATCTCGCATCTGGCCCAGGGGACTGGTCAATCTTACTCATTTAAGAAGATCAAATACTTTCACTTCCCTAATCTCAACTTGGTCCAGGACACAAGCCTGTACGATACTGAACTCACCCCGATCAAGAAAGGTTTTCAATTAGATTCTATCCTCATTCTTTAGATTCCAGGCACAAGTTGCCCCCTTTATACGTACGTGTATTCGTCTTCACTCTCATCATTCTTATGTTATTCACATACACATAGAACACCTTGGAGTTCTGCTTAATATTATTCAACAAGAAATTTTCAGGCTTCTTAGAGCTCTTGTCGGTAATTTTATTAGTTAGTTCCCAGCTAGCACATAATTCTCGAGCCTAGCTTTCTGAATCTAACATTTGCTTCCTTCATCTTCTTAAGTAGAAGCTTCACCTGATGTACCAGGCAAGGTTCTGTCTTCCTTGTGTATTTTCCCTGAGTCAGTGGGACACGCCTATACAGAAGCTCACCCAAGTTATTGCTAAACACCCTCCATTCCACTGCCGTGTATTTTCCCGTTAAAACCTTTTCCCTTTTGACTCTATCTATTCTGCCTCGTCCCATTACAATTAGCCATTCTCTAATTAATCATTTTACCATTGTGGTGGTTTTCTTTTTGTATCCAGCTGCACTAAAGCTCAGGAAATTATGGTCACTATCTCCTAAATGCTCACCCAGTATGAGTTCTTCCACCGGACCAGATTGATTATCTAGTACTCGATCCATTGTGGGCTCCCCTCTAGTCGGCCATTCCACATTCTGTGTCAGGAAGTCCTCTTGGACACACCTGACAAATTCTAATATATCTATCACTCTTTACGTCAGGAGGAACCAGTCAGGGTTAACGAAGTTGAAGCCTCCCACAACAAAACCCTGTGATTTCTCGCAGCCTTTGAACTCAAAGCCAAGACTACTAATGTGCAGCACAGAAGAACCTTCTAACGCATTCTCTGAAATTGCAAAGCCACGTTGAGGAATTTATGTGCCAACATTGCTTCCGAAGACATTATCTCCAATCTAGGGATCATATTGATAAATACACTCACTCTAAAATTTCCTGACAAATATTGGTAGAGAAGCAACATTTCTATGTTGCCCTTGAATTCAAATCCTCCGATTACTAAAGGAAGCACACCTTGCACTTTCATGCATAATCTGTGCCCAACGCAGCTATGTCGAATTATATAGGGATTGGACCCCAATAACGAGCTGCACAGACACTCCACGATCATATTGGGCATTCTAAGGTGTATATTATCACACATTTCCGGATGAATTCCTTTTTCCCCAGCACAACATCTTTCTTAATTCTTTTTCTAACCTCTAATTCATTTTTCAATCTACTGCATTGGACAAAACATATCCAATATCGGTTAATCTGCAATCCAACGGACCCCCTCTCCACTACTTCCTCAGGTAATTTATGTAATTCGCAAAAGAGCAGGAGCGCCAGAAGAGGTCCAAGCGGAATACAGGAAGTCTCTGAACTACAGCCACAAATTCTCCCATCTACTAAAGATATAAGCATTGAGGACCCGTCAATTTGAACCCACACAGACAAGTGTAAACGGACATCATGCCTCCCGACTTTCTCCATTAACGGCAATATTCGCATGCACCATATAAACCGCCCTACCTTCCGCAATTTCATCGATCTCCTCCTCCTATACCTCAATTTGAATCGTGATGCATGACCTTTATAAAATCGTCCTACTACCACTTTGATGTCTATGTTTCTTTGAATATCAATCAGTCGGGGGGCGTGGCAAGATGGCGTAAGGATCGGACGTGCCTTCCAGTCCTCTCCTGACTCTATCTTATTGTTTTGTCTAGAAATGCCCGTTAAAATTCTTTAAAAGTTTAGATAATTTCAGTGCTGTTAATTTAACTAATGATGGTACAATTGGTGGAAAAAGCCAAAACAAAATGACAACAGATCATCAAAAAACTACATTTTCCAAAAGTTCAAGTTTTGGAGCCTACCTACAGGAAAGACACCGGGACTCAGCGTGAAATGGATCCCAGGAGAGAGGTACAGTGTTCGGATGTAGAGCTCTATGTTACATCGATAGAGCCCCCTAAAGAGGGCGCCAAACAGCCTTTAGAACAAAGAGTTACTCAAAGGCATTTGTCAACTGTAGAGGTGGCGCTGCAAACTGTATCTCTTGAGATACAAGAACCTATACAACTTTATGTACTGGGAGAATTTAATACATTATGGACTGGGGAAAACCCCAGCCAGCGTCCTCCAGTCATTACTGGAGAGGCTGTGACTGGGGTTTCCACACGCAGTCATACTACAAGGAAGGCAACCAGAATGAAGGAAGGAATAGAAGATCCTTTGGAGAAGAAGCAGGAATCTGTTGAGCCAAAATCTCTTCCAATTGAAAAGATTTTTGTGAATCTTGAATCTAAATTATCTTATACAATGCAGGGATTATCCAAGATTATGACTGAACTTGGTACTAGGTTTAATACTTTGGTGAAAATACATTCTCAACAGATGGCTGAGTTTGGAGCTTTTAAGCTTGAAGTGAGAGATAAATTTAATTCGTATGAAGAAGATATAGATGAAATACGGGATCAAGTTTTTGAAGTGACAAAAAATGGTCGAAGACTTTATTCTTTATTCTTTGGAGCGTAGAAGGTTGAGAGGGGATTTGATAGAAGTATTTAAGATTATAAAAGGGATAGACAGAGTGGATGTGGATAGACTATTTCTGTTAAGAGGAGGAAAGATTAAAACAAGAGGACATGAGTTAAAAATTAAGGGGCAGAGGTTTAGAGGTAACATGAGGGGGAACTTCTTTACTCAGAGAGTGGTAGACGTGTGGAATGAGCTTCCGGGAGAAATAGTGGTGGAAGAGTCAATTGTATTATTTAAGAAAAGGTTGGACAGGTATGAGAAGAAGATGGAGGGTTATGGGCATTGTGCAGGGAGGTGGGACTAGAGAGGGGTGTTTGGTTCGGTGCGGACTAGAAGGGCCTAATGGCCTGTTTCCGTGCTGTAAATTGTTATTATTATGACTTACAATCTCAAAATAAAAATTTGGTGAAAAAGATTGATTATTTGGAAAACCAATCAAGACAGAACAATATAAAGATTATTGGTTTGCTGGAAGGTATGGAGGGACCAGACCCAAGAAAATTTTTTACTGAATGGATTCCAAAGGTGCTGGGTCAAGATAATTTCCCGGAAGGTATAATACTGGAACGTGCTCACAGAGCCTTGCGTAGAAGACCTATTTCAGGTCAAAGTCCAAGACCTGTTTTGGTTCATTGCTTGAATTATTACGACAGAGAAATAATTTTACGAGTGGGTATTAGAAATGCACAACAGAGAAAATCACCCTCGATGATTCAAAATAATCGAGTTTTCTTCGATGCGGATTTGAGTCAAGAAGTTATGTTCCAATGACGGGAATTCAATCCTGCTAAAGAGTTGTTGTGGAAGAAAGGTTACAAGGCAACCTTTAGATATCCAGCTGCTTTGAAGGTTTTTCAAGATGGTTGCCAACCAAAGTTCTTTGATTCTCCAAAGGAAGCTATAGCATTTGCTCAAGAGCTGCCAATTACACAGTTTCAACAGAGACGTAGTCTGCCGTGATCTCTAAGGAGACAAGATATGGAAGAAAAGAGCCGTGCTCCAAGAAGAAATGGTTGTAATGGTGACTCGGCAGTCGGAGCTGATTAAAAGAGGAGTTGTCCTTTTTTTTCTAATGTTTTTTTTTTAAAAAAGGGATATGAAATAATGATGATGTTAGTTTAAGATAAAGTGAGAGTTGGGGGAGAGAACTGGATAGGCACTATTTCTTGAAAGTCATCTGCTACATGTGAGTTATCTCACACCTAATTTTTTTGGGAGTTACCGGATTGCGTGGTTTAGACGGGAGGGGGTATTTTTAACCTCCTACCCGGTTTTTTCATTTTTTTATGTATTATTAGATTAAAGAGTGAAGGGGTTTTTTTTTTGTTTAACTAAAAAAACATAAGAAAGTATTTGATTGTTTAAAAAACTAAAAATTGAGGTGGTTTTTTTGTGAAATTTATTCAGTAGATAAGGAATATCTGAAATTTAAATGTGAATGGGATGGATAAGTTTTTTTTATAAAAGTTTTCGTTTGGAAAATATTTTTTAAAATTAGAAAAGAAAACAAATCGTTACTGCTAAGAAAGATTATTGTCCGTTTTCCGAAATGTGTTATTCCTGGACACAGACAGACCTTTGTTATCATCCACTGCAGTGAATTGATGATGACACTTGCCCCGACCACCTATCTTCTAAAAAAAAGGTTAGTTCGTGTATTTGGGTGGTATGGGCTGGTGGGCCATAATGGCCTACAAAATACTTGAAGGACATGATGCAACTGGAAATCAGTGATCAGTATAGAAATGAAAACATATCCCGTTCTCAAACATAAACGCACGATACAACAATGCTCACATGGAAGTGGAATGGTGTAAAATTATTTATAATTACTTGAAAAATATTTTGCCAATTTCTAGTTGTCTATAAAAAATTTTGAAATTTTTTTGAGTGGTAACGACTAGCAGCCAATGTCCTTTTATGCGTGAATAATATAAACAAAAAATGTTTTCAATGTTCTTTTGTGCTGTTAGAATAAATAACATGGAGCTCGTTCATATATTGCTTTTGAACATTTACATTTGAATGTATTAATATCGTATTCATTTATTTATTGGTTTAAATATATTTGACAGTTTCAAGAGTTCGAATAAACATTGAACGAAATCAGTGTTGCCTTGTAACGGAATTTTCATTGTTTGATGAGTCACAAAACAACAATGCCTACTTGTTCTACGAATATAAAGGGAAATTATCACAAAATTAGTCAAAGAAACCTTTGCAACTTCGACTCGTTAATCAATAGAAAATGAGTTTTCAAGTAAAACGATTATGGTTAAGAAACCTGGTTTATTGACCCGTTAGTCAATAAATCGCAGAATCGAGACATAGAAAGTTAAATACTGAACTTGGAAGAAGACTGGATTAATTAATCCCTGTTTAGAGCGGATCGAGAAGGAGACAAACAAATATCAATTAATAACATTGAAGAAGCTTATTACACAGTAGAATACGGTTTGGGACACTGGACCTGCTTATCCTAATAGGACTATTTGGCTTGGAGAGATTGTTGTGCATGTTTGATGTCTGAATGCAACGAATAGACCGGAAACTGCAGCAGATAAGAAGCTATGTGCCGAGAAGGTGAGGAAAATAGAACTTTTTGATGCATTGCAAAGGCAGCAATTTCATATATGGGGAAGTGAAATGGCTGAGGGACGAAAAAGACAAGAATGAAAGTAAAGTTGTTAAGGATTCACATCCTGCAAAAATACTGCAAAAACCATTAATCGATTTTGAGATTGAATTCTAAATAGCGGATGAAGAAAGTCCACAAGACACTGGTGTTGGGAAAGAGCTGCCAAAAGAGAGACATGCTCAGAGATTGAAACAATACATGATGCATAGAACCTAATATGAGCTAACTCCTCGATTTCTTAGGGTAGGCTCCAGATATTCATATGCTGATTCTATGCATTTCAATATTCTAGCAGGCACAACTGTTGTTCAAGTGGAAAAGGCTTCTGTTCAAATTGGACTTAGAAGATAAGGAGGAGCTGTTAAGAAAGACACGGATGTGGCGATAACAAGAAAGTGAGCTGCAGGACATGCTGCGATGGAATGAAGAGGAGCTACAGGAGGAGCAGCTAAGAATGGAGCTAAAGTAGCAACTGGAACTGGACAAAGAAATTGCTAATGTGGCCACGTCATAAGCATTACAAGGCTCAGTGGTATTTGCTGCTCAAAGTAAATTATTGAAAGCGTCGTTTTTATGAAGGACTTTTGAGAAAGAATCTATCAATTACCAAAGCTGTGCCAGTGATAGAACTACAAGAAGCATATGGTCAAGGACTGAGCCAATTAAGTCTCGATGTTTAGCCAGTGCTACTTCATTAAGACATGCTTTTTCTTGGACCAGGCAGGAAAAGGCAATGAGCAGAGCCAGCGCCGAAAATGCGAGATGTGCAAGATAATGAATTAACTGGGTTGATCCAAGGAACCAGAGATCAAACACCAATGATGGCCGCTCTGGACAAATATAGGAGACAAATACCATCTCTTAACTCCTGTCAAGTCTTAGCAATCCAGAAGGACAAAGTAACATTCGCCTTGGGATGAGAAGACAATATGAATTTGCTGAATCATTAAATAAATTACATACTCTATATGCTCTACCCAAGAAAAAGATTCTAGTTTTTGATGATGTTAAATTCCAACTGTTTATAAAAAGTTTGAAATTAATACTGAAAAAAATGAGTGAAACCTCGGAGGATTTTTTTACATTTATTTGCAACAGCTCATGAGAGGACAACCACATGGATTCGTAAAGAGTTGTCAACATCTGAAGCCAGATGATACGATCCAAAAAGACGACGTGGTTATATTTTGGTGACAAATATACATTCTTGCAGCTTGTATGAAGAAGGATTTCATGGTCGTTAATGACACCAGAGGGCACGAATGGTTTATAAGCGTACACTCTCTTTCTAACAGGTTGTTGCAATGTCTTGATGGAGATTGTCCATCTTCAGGAACTTGGAATACCAGAGAAGAAACCATGTGACAGCTATTTTAAGGATTTAGTAAATTTTATGAAGGACGTGAATGTTCTCACATATCCAGTGTATGGAATTACGGGTATTCAAACAATGAATAAAGAAGTTGAAAAGTCCAAATCGTATGACAAACAAAATTGAAGGACATGAATTTACCACCTTTTTGACAGTGAAATTAAGGAAAACCTACGTTCAACTGATGAGAAAACAAATGTTCGTTTTGTAATAATAAGCATATTTTGGAGCCTGTGTACCAATGGAAAATAAGATACATAGTGAGAAAATCGCTCTCTTGAAGGAAAATGTAGTATGCTTGTCTGGCAGCGTAAAGGACACATTAACAAACAGTGCAAAAAGTGACTCAACCGCGATAAATGTTATCATAAGCATCACAAATTATTACATGTTTCAAGGAAAAAGAAGAATACTGAAAAGGAACAAACGTCGATGAAGGAAGCAGATGAAAGCAGCGCTGAAGCTTCCACATGAACAAACGGTCCTTCTGGGGATGGTGAAGATAACTGCAAACCCTTGATAGTGTCTTTACAGGTTAAAGCGAATGATGGGAATGCAACCTTACGATACCTGCATTTCTTGACCCAGGAAACACTGCATAATTTTGCAGTGTGGATCTAATGGAAAGGCGTAAGCTAGAAACGGGGAGAACAAAGATTCTATTGAAAATCATTCGAGAAAAAAAGATTGATAAAATTAACATGCTTTCCCGTTTGACGCTGCTGGAATACTCAGCGATAATTTTTTGTGATTTTCCCGGCGTGAAAAGACAGACTTCTATGCCTGTGCATAAAGGAAACGTACCATATCAAAGTGATGCGAGTCAGTGGGCATATCTGAGAAAGTTTTATATACCGGTAAATAGCTCTGACATTGGTATGCTAATTAGTTTAGATGTACCAAAGGCTATGCAACCAATAGAACTGGTATCTAGTGTGAGAGCTGGCCCATGCAGGGTTAGACCTATGCTTTGATTGACAATCAGTTGTCGATTGGAAAGAAAGAATGACATTGCTCAGAAGTATTCAAAATGTTGCAATATATTTATTTTGTGAAACTCAATGAACAATTGAAAGAAAAGTTCAAGCCAGATTTTCCTGAACATCTTGATAACAGTCTAAAACCTTCAAATGTATACAGACGGTTCTCAGACGTCGATGATGAATCTATTCAGTTTAAGTGTGCCCAAATGGAAATTGAGATGACAATTCACGGGTGGTCTCTGTCTGGTAGTGCGTGAATCATGGCCAGATGTTTGTGCGAGGGAATACGATGTGGAATTGAAATAGGTGGCCAATTGGAGACCAATCTATTTGCAGGGATCAAAGCTGATGTGCTTAATGAATCGATTTCCCAGTGTGATCAATCACTCTGATGCACAGGAGACGACAACGCCGCCCCAGATATAGAAGGCGACTCATGCAAATTCAAGAGTGAAGTGTTGCTTCACATGGAAGGACTGTTTGGTATCAGTAATGTTGGAGTGAGCGCAAGTGATCACAGGGGAAGGGGTCAAGGGGACGATTGTTGGAGAGGGGTGAGCAAACTAGAGAATTACGGAGTGAGCAATCCCCATTGAGAGAAGAGAGGAAAGGAGAGGAAACGTGTAAATAGTGGTGGGATCATGTCGTTAGTGAGAGAAATGGTGATGGTGGATATTTTGGTTGCAGAGGATGATGGAGTGCTGCGAGAGGAAAAGTGAAATCCTGTTCTGAAATCCTGTGTAGTTGAAAAGAGCCAGGACCGATATGCAAAGATCTGCAGTTGCGGTCCTGGTTCATGGTGGTAGAAAGGAATCAATATTGTTTGGAAAAGGAGGAAAACTTCTAGTAACATATCAATATGATCTGGCTTGGAAAACCTCGTCCTGGGAGAAGGAATTTCGAGAATGCAATCCTTACAGGGGAGAGGCTGCGAAGCAGTGCAGTCAATGTAATTTTCGGGTTTGTCGGTTTGCCGATGATATCTGTCGAAAATGTGTCCCCCAAGATTGATACAGATTTTCATGGTCAGGCAGCATCCACCACCTGGTGGCGCTGCTGCACTCATGTTCGTAGGACACACTACATTCAAATCAAGGCCAAAGACTCACCACAAGCCATCAAGATGACCTTTGTGATTGGCCCACCTAAATCACCGGGTGCTGCAGTCCACGCAGCATGCCGAGACTCAGCCCTGACCTTTATCCAATTCATACAGGTGAATCACCTCGGCTGACCCCTGCTGTGCCCTTGCACTTGGCTTTGAGATATTGGCCACAGCACCCAAATGGGACCAGCCTGTCAGGATGATTGGCATCCAAATACTACCTGCAGAACTATAAAGGACAATGTGTGCCTTTTTTCTGCCTTTTTTAACTCCTCATGGCACGTAAAAAGAACCCTTCACACTGGGTTGGAGTAAGTTCTGAGGTCAGGTTGCAAGAGCCATGACCTTACCGGTTAAGAAGTAGCAGTACGCAGTGACATATTGAACAGACTGTTGAATGTGTATGTTCATGTAATTTACCCCATTCTCTGTTGGTTCCTCCCTCATTGTCCGAAGGTTATATTTCCCTCTTGTATATTGTGTATGTTGTCTGCGTTTTCCTAACATCGACCCTGTTGTCCCGTTTGCATCTCTAAAATAAATGGGATCATTGTACCTCAAATTTCACCTGTTCCTAAACTGTGGGACACACACAATCCTGAACAAGGCAGGTACATCGAGAAAAGGGAGTGTGTTGTTTGAGATGGACCAATCAAATTTGAGATCATGGTTGAACTTGGCAGCAAACTGAATAGAGTTGAGGAGCTCCTCATGGGTGCATGAGACAACACCAAATTATCCATCGCTTTATCAAAGGAAGAGTTGAGCGATCTTGGCTGCATCGTTTGGAAGTATGGATAACTCCACATAGGCAACAACAGAAAATATAGACGTAGCTGGGGTCCACGAGGACAGATTTGGATGAATGAAAAAATAAGTTATTGAGAGTGAGACAAGTTCTGCCAGCTGGAGGAGAGTGATTCTGTAGCGATGCTGGTTGCATCTATAGTCCAGATAAAACAGCAGGGCTTTGAGACATTCGGTATGGGGGAATGGAGGTGTACAGTCACTCTATATCCATGGTAAGGATGAGCTGGTGATGTTTATGGACTGTAAGTGACAGAGGATGTGTGGATATAGGTGGGGACAGGCTTGGTGAACAAAATTGAATCAATGTAAGCTAATAACTGATCGTTTGTGCAAGAATTGCAGAATCGCTGAGTCTGCTGGGAAAATTGTGTTTATGGATCTTGGGTAGGAGGTAGGAGCGAACAGTGGGAGGGTTGCAAATAAAAGTTTGGAGGCCATGCAAGTGATGAGTTCAGAGATGGTGCGTGATCGAGTGGGTTGATTAGTTTTGGTAGATTCCTATTGTAGGGGTAAGTACAAGGAAGTGTCTTGATTCTGAGGTATTTATTTTTCCAGATCTAGGTCAGTACACCAAATATAACAGGGCCACGCTTGTCGTCGGCTTTGATCGTGAGTTTGGGATTTGTGCAGAGTGAGTGGAGGGGATGAGATTGTTATGAATGACGGGAGTGCTGAAGTCTACGACTTTGATGTCCAGAGCAGGTAGAAGCCTTGAACAAGGTGTCCAGTAGGAGGAAAGAAGTTAAAGTGGGAGAATGTGTTCGCGGTGCGGCGGTGAATCATGTTTGCAGTGGGAGGCACGGAGATTGAACCAACGGAAGAAGTGTTCAGCATCGTTGAAGTGTGCGTGAATAGATGCGTGGTGGGGGAGGGGGTTGGGGAATATGGGTGATGAGCGGGAGAAAAATGAGTGAATCGTCCTTTAGTCTTTCAACGGCTTAGAGTGTATCTTTGTGTATCGGTGGTATGGGCGTCCAGTATGTACTCCAAGTAATTGAACACAATGTGTTGATAACAGAACTATCTCCAGTCGTATTGTTTTTTTTTTAAAGCACACTTGATTAGGTATTTTGAAGATCAAGAAAGTTTATAATTTGGTTTACGTTTCATTTCAAATGTTTCCTATTGCACCTGAACAGATATCTCAACCCATTCTTCAGCACCACCCTGAATGCCCTCTGTATCAGCACGAATATACACGTGTTTGTGCAGGTACTGTGCATCTTCAACATCATCCCACATTGTTGCAGGATATACATCGGAATGCTCAAATTCTTGTCTGTATAGGAATAGTTTTCAGTTGGCCGTGTCATAGAATATATAATTTGAGGTGCCAACATTAAATTGAAATTGCCGGATAGAGCGAAGAACAAAATCACCGACTTTCTCCGTTTCTCCATCTCGGGATCTTTCTTAAACTCACTCTTGCATCGCAGTTTCCGACGGACCCTATTCACCGCTATAATGTGTCTGACGGTTAATGTATTAAATATCAGAATTAAACCAAATGGTAAGACCCGATTCATAATATGTTCAAATAGTCTGTACGCTGCCCACAACGGCGCCCTCATGTATTCGTGCAAGGTGACGCAGAGCTGTGGATGGACTGCGAAATAAAATGGATCATTCTGAGCACAGCTCACCGCACGCACTGAAACGATCACCACGGTGGCTATTCTGACCGTGCAGTATTTAATTTGCAACTTCTGGTAGCAGATGGCGATGAAACGATCGACAGTGAAAGCCACAATTAACCAAACGGAACAGTGCATGTTTACCTGTTGCAGGAGAAAGGTGATGGAACATATCGGAGTTACAAACAAGAAATTCGCAAACATATAGATAAAATTAATCTGATGCATTATAACGGCAACGATAACCATCATCAGATCTGCGACAGCCATGGCTACTAGATAGTGAGTGAGGCATTTGGAGAGGCCACAGTTCCAGAGTGACAGGATCACAATCACAGTTACATTAACTGAAAGAACTGAGAAAATATAGCCTTACGTGCACGTGGGAGAAAATTATCTGAGTCACCTTACATGCAGAAAGGTCCAAATCAGGCTTTCCCGGGAGCTCACATGCCCGCCTGCGCTGAATGAGATTGGTTTTCATTCATTGTTCGAATTGACACTCCACTAGCATGTCGAACTGGGTCGTCGAATATCTCAATTCCCGCATCAAGTAACAGCGAGAAATCTGGAGCCGATCCTGTTTGGAATATGACCATGATGCTCTCTGAGCGCGGAGGTGGCCGCCTCATTGGAAAAAGGGAACAACGTCTTTCTCTCTGGCCCCTGAAATCATCCCATTAACGGAGATGCTGTTCTTCGGTAGAATAGCTGATACCGTACAATGTTGACTATATATAATGGAACAAATTCTGAAAGGCGTCACGCATGATCGCAAGACAGACTTTTGATGACATAAAAGGACATCTGACTTCATCCTACATTAAAAGCTTCCCAAGGCTAGGGACAAGGATGGACATCATCCCATTTGAGGAGATCTGGTCGCTCCGCCTAGCGGAACAGAGTTGCCATCAATCCGTCTCGTTCGTGGGGAATAATTGCAGACGTTAGTTCTTGTTCAAGTTTCTGTTCCTCTAAATTTCGAGCGGCCTGAGCTGGAAATTGCATGGGACCATGGACAGATGTATCTGGAAGGGAATGGGGCGGGGACTTGAGACCATCTGCAATTTGGAGGAATAGCATTAACATTGATTTCTTCTCCTACCCATATCCATTTATCCAGCTCAGTTTCTCTATCTCTCTCTATTCCCTTTCCTTCCATTTTTCACAGTGCAGAATCAATTGTCGTCTTTCTTATCATACCCAATTAAAACATCTTGTCTGTTGGTCTGTACCCCTCCTCCATCCAGTGTCCCCCTTCCCTCCACCAGCCTGCAATTAAGACGTCGTGTTTCTTCAATCATATATTGAGGCAAGACTCAAGCCCGACTCGGTAATGATAGATCTTTACCTCCCATGGACGCTGCAAGATCGCCTGCATTCCTCCAGAATTTTGATTAGAATCACAGCGCTGGCAGTCATTCGTGTTTCACTCACATCGATAAAGGTTCATTATTCCTCAATATCGGCAAGGTAAATGCTGATGGCATATCTAAAAGAGTATTTGGGGCCTTCTGGTCTGGCGATTGCATGGTGTACGAGGTATTAGTTAGGTGCTCCGATTAATTTTTAACATTTCCTTCTTAATCTTTAACCAAAATGGCTCATAAATTTTCCCTTCAATATTTACTATCATTGCTTTTGAAAATGACAACAACGAGAGGATATAAAGCTCATAAAAAATGGTAAAGAGGAGACAGCCCCTCAGACTGGTAACATCGTTTCAGACAGCCTGAAAAGGTGGAAGATAACACGAGAAAGCAGTAAAAAGAGTCAACGAGAGATTGAAAAAAAGCCATACAGTTAATTTCAGCAATTGAGAATGATTTTGGAAACTGTGGAGTTTGGTATCAGTTAATGGAGAGTGAAGCACTATCTACCAGCAAGGCCAAGTTAATTTCGTGGATGGTCGATTTAGGGAGAACGAGCCAATGCCAACATGCTCGGATCTCGGGGCTTTTGGAAGATGCAGAGGAAGGCAAGTTAAGGGATTTCTTCTCCAATTTTCTCGTGGAAAGAGGCTTTTGCTACTCAGCCCAATCTAGGCAGAGCACACCACAGTTTTAAGTTCCCAAGCCAACCTCGGAACATCGTTCACGTTCGGTAATTCTTCGTTTCCTTACTCTCAAGAGAAGGATCTTGTAGTTCGTGAAACTCGTCGGAAAAGAATTTCCTCTTTGAAAGCTTTAACTCCAACTTCATGAACCACATGATTGACCTGGATGTTATTCGCTCGTAATTCTGTGACTGGCGATTTGTTCCGCATTAGATTCCTTCGCTGCTCAAGTGGTTGGCAAATGGCTACAAAGTTTTGACGGCATTTTCCTGTTGCAGTAACAGAAGGAAATAATGGGGAGACAAACTACCGTATTTTTATTTTTAATACAATCCTTTTAGATAGGCTTGGTTGTGCCATTGATAATCCAGTGAGGATCAAAAAAAAAACAGTTCGTTGCTGGAACGTGACACCATATTACCAAGGTGACACGCGGAGAACATTTCAAACGGATTTACCTTTGAATGACGATGACATTGGATATTTCACTGCCGTTCAGCTGGTTGAGAAATTTAATATCATTTATTTTTTTTTATGTTCGGCACTGTGGACTGTGTTGATTCTGGCCGACGACAAACAATGTTGTTGTAATTCTATTTCAATTTCAATGATACAGACGTGCCTGGAAATTGGATAATTGTGGTTTTCTCGTTTCAAAAAGAATTCTACTCAAATAGCACCAAAGAGGAAGGTCCTACCTTTCTAGGAATTCCGTGACAGCAGGGGTTAATTTAGCGTCTAATCCAGAAGTGACACATATGTCACCTGCAACCTACTAACGCGCACCATATCGAACTGACCAAGGCCAGAGATTGAAATAATGACACAGAGAGCTCATCAGAGTCTTCTCATCAGCTGGCAAACAGCACAGCTTTCATCACGGAGAATAACAAGATGTCATATTCGCCAAGCAGCGAACAAACTTTACTTTGCGTTCTTATATATTGGAACCAAAGACCACTACAACACAAAACAGACCCGGGTCTCGTTTATGGAGCATCAAACGATTTTCCTGCCGCTACCCATTGACGTGCACCTATACCATGGGCCCACATCTCTCCAATCCATGCACCTGTCCAAATCTACTTGCATGTCGACAGTTATCATGTTTCTCTGACTTAATATGGCAACGTTTACCACAATCTGCGTGAAGTCGTTCCAGTAAACCAACACTGTGGAAAATTTCTGCTTGCACTTACTCTATCCACTCCCTTCCCAGTTTTGTTTTATACACACATCAGATTATACCACTTAGTTTCGACATTCAGGGGTTAAAAGCCAAACCTATTGCACTGCTCCTGTAAATCCACCAAGTCTAGGCATCATGGTTTGGCGGCGATTAATAGAATCAGATTTAAAATGTATTCTTCGACTTAAAATAAATGATAGAAAAAAACTTAGATTTTAAACTATTTAATTAATCAACGGGAATCAAACCTCTGAATGTGCAGAAATATGTTTATAAAACAGAACGAACCAATTTTCTTCTGATACACTCTTTCTAAAATGAACTGCAGAATTGTCAGGAAAGAGACATCGTGTCTACCATAAAAATTTCAAAAGATAATTAGAGACCCACATGAATCTGTTTCCTTACCCGGAATACCGACCCTGCCTGTATAGGATAGTAAATTCTGACTATCTGGAAAATGGCTGGATAACCCATTTTCGGCCTGAACCAACGCGGTTGTTGATGCCCAATTGCCACTAGTTCAGGAAACATTTATACCCCTGTGATAACTTAATTAAGGTAATTAATGGCATTTTCATTCGGATTAGCTTCGAACCACGGAAAGAAGCACAATTAGAATTAACATGTTTAAACGTTATGTCACATCGTAATCAACATTTTTTGGTCCCATGGGCATTAATTGCTTTCATGCTATTTGGATAGATATATGGGGGAAAGTGTCCCAATATATCATGAGATTTGAACCGGTGAAATAATAAAAATACATATATTAATTGTTGAATTATTTTACAAACATCATCTCTTTCTATGAATATTGATATTAGTATTGTACCACAGGTTTGTAAAACAAAGATAAGTGTATAATAAGGGAGGAATTTTTGTGATTCCCGAAAGTGGTGAACCTGATTTTGCAAAGCTGGAAATCAAGCGGTGACACACCTGTCCTAAATATTGCTTTCGGACTTCACATTAGAATTATACAATGACCACGATGTACCATCGTGGGCAAAAGAAATGCCAGTGCTGGATGACTGATTCACCACGAAAATAATCTTAATGAAATATATTGAAGCTGCAATCGAATTCATGGGACTTCAGTCAAGAGAACGACCGTTTTGTAAAAGTTCCCTCTGTCACATCAGGCCCCCTTCATGTCTGACACTACCTGTAAACTATTCCATCCGATGCACAGCACTCCGACATTTGGCAAGTCAGATAACGGAACAGTGCTGATGCCATTCGCTCACGGGCAGAATTTAGACAGGTGAAAGTTCATGGTCTGAAGACACAGGGTCTTCAAGTCAGTGGATTTTTCCACATTAAAGTAAATGCATCGTGGCACTTAACGATTTTATCAGTATTTGTGTAGAAGAATGCGTGATGAATAAGACGATTGAGGCATTCATAATGGACGCCACGTGTATACCGTGAAGTCGTCAGGATGCTGAAATCCAGGTGATAGGCATCAATATCAGAAGATCCTGTACGCCATCGAACATACTGGCGAAGTTTAGTTCCCATACCTCTCCAGACGCATATGCATACGAGATCAAACACAAGACCATCATAAAAACGCTTTGAACCATGTTCTTCTTATTTAGGATAATGTCTTCAATTCAGCACGTGTTTGGCCCTTCCAGAATTTCAAGAGAAATGCTAAAATTAATGGAGTTACGGACTGCAGCGCACAAATCCGTCTTCCTGATCCTGCACAACCATTCGCCAATCTTGTTCCTGAATAGATGGTTCAGCGCCTTATATTGTGGTTGAGGAAGTTTCTGGACCTACCATCCGGCCCAAACCCTTAATAATTCTGGAAATTTAACATTTCTTAATAATGCAACAAAATTCTTCAGAGAACGCTCTGCAATATCTCGACATGCCCTCTTCCCCAATTCATATTGCCAACTGCCCGATAACAATTAAATTCCCATATAAGAGGTAATTACCTGATTGCTTCTATTATTTGAACGTGTCTCCTCACAGGGCAATCACAACGAATATCCCGACAAAACGCTCTCCTCCCACCTCACGTCCAACGCGAGTGCAGCGTCTATACATATTTCTGAAACAAATGAGGAGAGCTTGCTTTAATAACTCTTCTTTTAGATGATAATTGAAGCGTTATCGGACGCTTGCTCAGTCTCCTGATACTTGACCTAATGTTTGTCCTGAATCACCTGCAGTCTCGTACAAATTGAATAGGATGAATTTGGTGATCTTCGGTTCGTAAGGCGTTACTTAAGGTGGTATGTGAGTGTTAACAAAGAGCTAATAACTACTGAACTATACCCATTACAATTTTTGAATCTTTCATCAATTGTCCCTTCCTGTTTTTGTACGCTCCAGGGAATAAAATCCTAACCTGTTCATCCTTTCTCTGTAATACAGTTCCTAAAGACCCAGCAACATCTTCGTAAATATTCTCTGCGCACTTTCAATTTTACTGCTGCCGTTCTGTAGTCCACTGACCAAACCTGTCTGCAGGATTCTAAGTCAGGTCTCACTAATGTCTGATCTAACTTTAACACATCATCCCAAATACTAGATGCACTACTGTGATTTATGAAGGATAATATTCTTTACGAACCTACCGACCTGTGGCAACACTCTCAGGGAGCTAATTAGGTTTCTGTGTTCCCGGTCGCTTTGTTTGACTGCCCTGCCGTTTGTCATATACTAATATGTCCTTTCAAAATGCAATATTTCACGATTTTCTGCATTAACTTCCAGATTACATTTTAGCAGCTGGCCCAGAACCATCCACAATCTATAAAACCGTTCCTTGTTGTCCACTTGCTAGTCCAAAGTATCAATAATGATTTAGATAATTTACGTTCATGGATGACAATCAACATTGGATGTCACGCCCAAGCACTCTGCTCGTTACTGGGCTTCAGCCAGAAAAGCCGTCATGTAGTACCTCTCTCAGAGTTTCTCCCAGAGAACAAATGTCGAATCCACTTTAGAAGCTACTATGAGCACCAAGCTACCAATCTTTCATGAGTGATCTCCGATGCCATGGAAAATTGTGGTGCATTGCGAGCTAGTGTTATGGCACCACTACTGCAGGTGCGGATCTGCAAGGAGCTGGGAACGGATACAAGCGCTCCCACGTTGCCCAATCTCCCAGTTTGACTGCTGTCAGCTCCCGATAAGCTTTAAATGGCCTGCAAATAGAGACTCTAGACTACTCTATCCTTATTCGAACATATCTTAATTTCATTGCCTTGTCCATCGTGGCTTGTGACTAGTTGCCTTATGGTGAATGAAGAAAATGGATTTTGAACTGGTGCAACAGGTGTAAAACCTTGACGTGTAAGTGATTACATTGATGGGTATATTGGGTTGTAGGTGACAGCATTGAAGGGAATCCATAGGTTGTGAGTGGTTACATTGATGGGAAACCTTAGGTTGTAAGAGATAGGATTGATGGGACTCCTTGCGTTGTAAGTGACAGCATTCGTGGTTACTTTTACTTGTTACTTGCTCTCCAACATCATGATGAGACATCGGTGGTTGGACATGATCAACTCACGTGGTTAATTTTTTTTTGAAATACACTCTTTTCTGGAAGATCAATATATTGTGCGCTCTAGAGAGATTGATTGTCGCTAAAGTTTACCATAGGATTGGTCATTGCCATTTGAACTCTAGCAGAAACACCCATGGCCCATTGCTCGAGTATATATTTTTCTGAGATTGCGTTCCCCATTGATCTGCTGGAATGTTAGGTGCTAGCCGTTTGGGTATGTAATTTTGAGTGACTAATTTGTGTTAATGCTTTCACTTTGGCCATATTCATAGCATGTTGATCCTTACACTCCAGTATTCTTTTCTCTGTTCAATAAGCTAATTTCTTCTTCACTGGCCATTTGTATCCTTTTAAGATGCCCTTCCAGCTCCCATTGCTGCTTCTTGATTTGATCCTCCTTATACTCGAAAGCATGTTTTCTCCAAGCACTGTTGTTGGGCACAGATGAAAACCAAGTCTGATTGTGCCTTAGCATACATAGCTTATACCCTTGAAGCACATGAAGCTGTTCTTTCTCTAGATGCCTTTGAAGACATTGAAGATTTCCTGCATATATCTTTGGAAATACTATAATTTGGATTCACATCTGAACTTTCAGATACCACTGATTGAGTTTCTGTCTTCTGCATTTCGCTTGGTACAACAAAAATAGGTCTTTGCAACATACCTTAATTTGTTTCACTTCCACTAACCTTTACGCCACAAAATGATACCTTCAGTGCCGTGACAGAGACATATTTTTGATTGCTAGTTGATGCTGCTTCATCATTGGCTCCTCGCTCCAACCTCCTGCTATGCATTGTTTGTCGACCTTGCCGGCTCAACTCATGATCAAACAGTTCTTTGAGAAGACCTGTTTTCTCGAGGTCTTTAGCCCGATGAGACTTCTTCATATCCATCTTGGTTTCTTCACACTGAACCTGGCTTCTGTCCTGACATCTACTGGTTCATGCTGGAAGAGTAAACGAATGTTGTATATTACTTGGTGGCATGAAAACAGTTGCTGGTGGCTTGTTATCTCTGTGTTTCTGCACATAATCATTCTCATCTGAATGCTTATATTTACAATAACATTTTCTGGGTTTCCTGCCAATTATAATGCCAGAGCTGTGGCTTCTATTTTTTAAAGGATGCAAGGATCTGGCCTGTCCTTTCGCTCAATTTCAAATAGCACAAGTTACAGAAAGCTTCAAACATTTCTGGAATATTCTATGTTACAGCGTGGATCTCTCTTTGCTTTCAATTACATTATGAATTCTTTGAGACAAGTTTTACAAGCCTTTCTTCCGAAGTAAGTTCACAATTAATTTTTTATTTGGATCAGAATATAGATGACACTTTCCTTATTCTAACATCCAATTTCAAAATTAGCATGAGGTGCGATATCTCAAATTTATATCTAATTAATTCTTAAAATCAAACAATCTGGCTGCGACTTTACTGAGTTTAAATTCGTTGATATAACAGATAAACATTTTGCATTTCTTCGCCACGAGGCTTACATAACTTTGAATAACAAATCAATAGCTAAAATCTGCTATAAAAATATAAAGATACAACATTTTAAAGAGATACAAAGATTTCTAGTGCTCACACATCTTATAGAATGAAAGAGCAAGCCATTAACCTGGGCGGATATTACGACATATAACACGATAGTCACGATGGTAACACAACAAAAATTAGTTATCTTAAAGTGACAGGCACAAAATTAACTAAGAATCAAAAGCTAAAGGGTTTACCCTTTATAGAGATGTTGTGGTCTTATTTAACTGCCGTGTCTGCATTCAACATGGCAGCACGATGATCGGCAGCATTCAGGAAAACCCACCGAATCCGATAAAGCAGAGGACTGGTGCAGGAGACTAGAACATGAGGAATCCAAAACAGTTTGAGAAGGAGAAGCAGAGGAAACGAAGCCACAGGAATATGACAATGAAGCAGGACTACTGAGAGGTTCGGTGGCTGAAGAGCACACAGGTAATTGGCTATTATCGATTGGAGGTGAGGAGCCACGCAATTGAACTACAGCGGTGGGCTGCTGGACACTGAAGTCAAGGTATTCACAACGGCTGCAGACTTCTGAAGACTGCTCAAAAATGGCTGAAAGGGCACAAGATTACAGATGGATTGACAGAGTATATACATATCATGTACAACACTGAAAATATTTTATTCTGCTGATGAGACCGATTTATCATGATTGATGACTTCTTGGAACGGGTGGGTACCATGCCCTGCTGGAGTGAAATATTGATGTCCTCTATGAATATTATGGTCGGATATTTAACACAGATTTTTAATACTCAGCCATTTGCTCAGTCTGGGCTTGATACAAGATTTCTGAAGTGGGATGCGAGAGGTGCCAAGTGTGCCGAAGCATATCTGATTGTTTCAGAGCTTTGGATCTTGAGCTGTGGTGATCCTGGTTTAAGCAGGCATCTGAGTTGTTATCCCGGATGTAAGACTGATGGGGGCATATCCAATGTCACACAGCAATTCTTTGCTCTCTTTCTCTGACTGCTCGAGGCGATTCAGGCACTTTCTACAGATGGCGAACCTGTCTGCCTTATGGCAGAAGAAAACATACTTCGTGTAATATTGCAGTCTCTTCATTTCATGAGAATAAATGGAATGTTAAAACTTGAATCTTAAATGTGGTATATTTTCAAAGGCCTTACTAAAGTCCATGCAGACAACACTCACATCATTTCCTCCATTAACCTTCGAGATTACATCCTCCAAATCTCTATCAGATTTGTTAAACTTGACCTATCACGTTCTGTAGATCACTTCACATTTCCTAAAAGTGATCGTTCACCAACTGAGAACCTCACATAAACGACCATATCTATCTTTCTCCATAATTTATTAAAATTAGAGGCATTGATCACTGGACCTAAAGTTTTTCCCTCCTCAAATGTATTCCCAATTATTGCATTATCTCCACTTAGTTCTTCGATATATTGATCTATAAAATCTCTGAAAACATTTGAGGACCCAAAAACATCAATGACATTTACAGTATGGGAATATCAGTCGATATGTGGAATGTTAAAATCACCTGCTATCATAAATGTATATTTGCTGCAGCTGTCTGCCAGCTCCTGACAAATTTGATTTTCCCATCCTTGATGACTATTCAATCTTTTACAATAAAAGATCGTAAACTATTTATACCTTTCCCATTCCTCAGCTCTATCCATAGAGCCCCAGTGGAAAAGCACTCTACTTTGTCCTGTCTCCGCTTCCCTGTGATAGTTTCCATGACAAATAATGACAATCCTACTCCTTTCATTCCGCCCACTCACTCGCGCCTGAAACTACAGAACCTGGGATATTGAACTCCTGCAGCTAAGTTTCTCTAATGGCCACAATGCCAATCCATGCACCAATATCGTCTTCATTTCCTATGATATTTTTTGCATTTAAATAGATGCACGGACATCAATTTGATTTGTCTCTCCGTTTCAAGTCATATCATATTTATTCTCTTCAACTCCACTATCTGCTCCAGAAATCTGGCTCCCATCCCCGTGCAAATCTAGTTCAGAAACCCCGGAACAGCACGAACAAACTTTCCGGCAAGCCCATTATTCCTTCTGCAGTTAATATATAAACTGGCCTGCCCACTGATCTAGAACTCTGGGGTCTTTATTCCTGCACCATCTCTTTATTTACCTGGTAAGCTGCATTATTCCTCCATTTCGAACTTGAGTAGCACGTGTCATGGGTAGCGGTCGTGAAATCACCACCCTGGGAATCCTGTGCTTCACTTTCATAACACGAACACACTTTGAGGACTTCATCACTTATCGACCCACGTGATTGGTCGCTCTGTGGACCACCAGATGTGGCTACTCAGCCCTCTCTTGAGAATGCCATCTTAGAAATCCAGATCCCCGGTACTGCCAGGACATGACGGTAACGAAGTAACAGAATAGGAAGGCACCGGAGGATGGACAATGACTACAGGCACTGTTGGCCATCAAGAAGAAAACGACAGAGTTTGATTGGGGTGAAGCGAGTGAGACCACAGCGTTGGTGAAATTCACTGATGACATTACCGATCAGCTTCTATCCCAAGAAATATAAGGTGATGCTTTTTGGGTCCGGTGGTGATGTTGGAGAGGCACCAGGAGTGATAGCTGAGCACTGAGTTGTTGGATTATTTATTCTTCCAAAATGTCCCTTTGAACTTTTTTCTCCTTGTATATTTGATTTTCTCTCCCGGTGACAATGCCTGTTAAACGCTGTGATTCAACAAGTACTATTTCTGTAAAATTGTGTGTGAATGCGTCTGATGTTGTGTTTATTCCGTCCGTTTTTCTGTCTGGTTGTCTCTCCGTCTGTCTCTCTATCTCATGCATACAAACTTATTTATCTTCCTCCTTCTGTTCCATAACTCTTATTCTGTCTGTTAGTCATTAATTTTTCTTTTTCTTCACTCTTTAACTTTATATGGAGGTGCATGCGTGGACGTGAATGTTTGAGTATGTGAATATTTGTGCATCCACGTGCACGCTCGTGTGTGTGCATGTGTGTGTACTTGTGTGTATGTGTATGTGTGTGTGCATGTGTGTATGTTTATGTGTGTATGTGTGCATGTGATTGTGTGTTGGTGTGTTCTTGTGTATCTGTGTGTGTGCTTGTATGTTTGCTGGTGTGTACGTGTGTGAGTATGTGTATGTGTGTGCGCTTGTGTGTGTTCTTCTGTGTGTATGTGTGTGTATGCTTGTGTGTGTGTGCTTGTGTGTGCTTGTGTGAATGGTTATGAGTCTGTGTGTATGTGTGTGTATGTGTGTGTACTTGAGTGTTTGCGTGTATGTGCGCTTGTGTGTCTGTGGGTATGTGTGTGTGCTTCTCTGTATGTGTATGTGTGTGTGCTAGTGAGTGTGCTTGTGTGTATGTACATCTGTGTGTGTGTGTGTGTGTGTGTGTGTGTGTGTGTGTTTGTGTGTGCGGCGGGGTCTAATGCAGTTGTTTTCAACCTTCCCTTCCCACTCTCCTTATGCAAACCCTTACTAATCACAGAGCAACGATGGCATATTTATTAAATAATTAAAGTGATTTATGGAAGTATTCTACACGTGTACACGTATTGCAATCACTGTGCATGTTGTCCAGTTGATGCATATGATGGGAGGTCGATATACATGCTGCGGCATCTAGTGCAAGACAGACACCACCAGGCTTGCATGTTAGGCTAATATGCACCTCTGAATCTGTTGCTTGGATGGGAAGTGACATTATCATTGATGTCATTAGCGCAGTTTAAAAACTTGTGTTGGATGCAGGTGAATTTCCCACTTTTTCCAAAGCACGTCGAGATTTTGGGAGGCTGTTCGCTTACTGGTAAGTGGGTCTCCACATGAACTGCCCATAAATGACAATCCTGCTGCTGACCACTAAAGTCTGCATACTTCCTTTGTCTGGGTGTCCTTCCTCTCCACCGAAGCGCCTAAACCATGACTGGCCCATCCAAATCCAGATGGGCGGGCTTGAGGTGGTCAATTGCAAAAGCTTCCTATTTATCTCTGATATCCAAAAGGTATGTTGAACCTTGATATTTTAGTCCCACCAAGGGGCCCTCACAATTAGACACTGCAATGGTGTTCAGTATGGTCCTTTATGTATGAAAGCGTACTTTCAGTCCTGCAAGTTCTGCGGGATATCGGACCTAGCCTGATCATGGTGAGATGTTGGTATAAGTGCCAAAAACCAAGGTTCCCACGGAGCGTGCTTAGGACCGCTGTGCATATCACTCCCCTCCTGTGAATCTAATACAAATTCTCCTGCAACCATCAGGAGTAACAATAGACCAGATCTGCTTTCAAGGCACCTATATCATCCTTAGGTGCTGTTTATATGCCCAAGAATACCCATGACAATTTGTCAACCCAGATTGGTCCCTACAGACACACCATAAGGGCCAGTTTTATATGCCTGTTCAACGTTTCTACTAGTCTGTGGGATTGTGCATGATATGCAGTTGTGTGGTGCAACTTGTTTCCAAGCAGGATGGTTGCTGCTGATCACAGGCTTGATGTGAATTGGGCAGCCCTGTCAGACACAATGTGAGGTGGCAGACCGAAATGAGGGCCCTGGCACAGGTGTCAGTAATCATGTATTCCAATGAAACCACCTCTGGCCATCGCGTGGCCTCATCCACTATAGTGGGAAGAAAATAGGAAACATATGACATCAATAGGAGGCCTAAAATGTCCATGTATCCACCATTAAACCTCTGATATATCGGCCCGAACAATTATAGTGGGTGTTTTGAGTGTTTCTGGACTTTGATGTCTGACGATGTGTGCAAGTCTTCACGCAAATGCTGACCTGCTTTCGAAGGCAATGCCACACAAATCTGTTGGCTAAGATCTGGACAGTCCTTCTCATTGATGAATGTGCACACCCATGTACCGCGTCAAATACCTGCCCTCTTCAAGCCCTTGGAATGATGGAGCAAGGACGACCTGTTGAGACATCACACGGGAGTTTGAGCTCCCTGGCAAAATCGGAATTTCTTCCAACTGCAGGTCCGAGTCTACTGTTCCTAATGCAGAATTTCTTCACCTGCTTGTTGGCGTTCCACTCGTGAGTAAGCACACCTGCCACTACATTGACCTTCATTGAGAGAAAAACCAACCAGAGCATCTGAGCTGATGTGCACAGCTGCTATGCACCTGGCCTGAAGCATGTCTGAGGCCCTCGCGTGATTTCAATTGAGGCCGTTGACCATTCAGCAAGTGGTCTAAACAGCAGTAGGGTCCGACTTTGATTGCCAGAGCACTTTCCTGTTTGACCAGTTGTTGACCATCACCTTTTTTTAAATGAAGTGAGGTGGCGAGAAATGATTAACCAGTCACAGCGAAACACAATGTAAACATCAAGAACTAAAGAGACTGATTAAGCCAGAGAGACAAAAGGGAGAAATAAGCAAAGGGATGGAGAGACAATGGGTGAGGAACAATACACTGTGAGCCTAGATTCTCGAAATCATTCACCGATTGAGAAATAAACACCAGTGCACGCGCATTCACGCACACATGCAAACCCACACATAGACACAATCAAGAATACATTCACACACTCATAAAAACACACATACAAAGCAAATGGGGGTAGAGATAAGAGGGAGTGACAAATACACAGTGAGCCTACCTTTTCAAAATAATTCACTGATTTATAAATGAATGCATACTCATACGTATGCAAGCAGGCCTCGGTGGCACTACGCGTCCAATTCCTTTAGAAATGTCAGACAACCGATGGGTTAATCATCACAAATCATCTGTTCAAATACGGGTGCCTGAACATTTCATTAAACTATTGTGACAGTTTAATCACAGGGCATTAATCTCTCGGGTTTGAGAGATTTTCTTCACCTTACTGCTGCGGCCTGTCTGCCGCACATAGTTTAAAACAACAACCATTAATCTGCTGACCAGGAAATTAAACTTGACCTGCCTCAACTACTGCCTGCACTTCGTTATTGAGTGCTTTGGAAAACGGTTGAATTAAATCACTCATCAGCAGCACAAGGAATTAAAAAAAAATCTTTCCTGACCTCAACTAGCTTACCGCTGTTTTCTTGCTGATTTTTCTCCCAATAGGGATGTTGTTTTTATAAAGTCGTGCACCAATCCTTAGACTACTCTCGCCCAAGCGTGATGAGTCAACTGCTTTCAGATCCACTGGCCACTTCCTCAGTAGCTGCTTCTCAGTGGTCATTTCATTAAAGATCACTGTTCCTTTTATTGGCCGGGTAACGTGACCTGGATTCTACAATCTTCTCAATTGATTACAAATTAAATCGAAAGAAAGTTCCAGACACCCACCTTCCTTTAATATCCTCCACTTTCATTGAATATCGATCCCTGCGCTTCCCTCAATTTATAACAATGAGTAGAGCTGGAGAGATTGGACGTCCTTATGCTGCTGGAAGCCCGTATGATATTCAAACGTTTAACACAAAATTCACATTCTCAGCTTAATTCCACAGTAATATTATTTGCCTGTGGGGGGTTTCGTCTTTTCCATCTGATCAGTCAGCTGAGAGATGTTGAATTGTTTCGGAAGGTGCTTTTTGTTATCTTGCATAATATAATTTTCAGTGCCTTGTTGAAGCAGCTGCCTGTCATAAGAATGGAATCCAAAACTACATTCCTCAGTAAGGTAGGATTCAGAAAAGGACACGCGAATTGCACCTTAATTCCACAACAATATTCTGCATCTGTGGAAAATATGTTTTCGTTATTTCCATCTGCTCGATCGTCCGAGGGATGTTGAGTTATTTAATAAAGTGCTGTTGATAATCCCGTGTGATTCAAATTCAAGTTCCGCGTTCAATATGTTAGAATGGATACCAGAACCACATTCATGAGACGGGGGAGCGGCGTTTTCGTTCAAATTACATTGAATCGGTTTTACAATTTTCTTTTTCTCCTTTCCACTGTCAATAACATTGTCCAACTTGCAGAGAGTTTCCGCTCACGACTATCCCGGCAATCCATATCTGCAATTAACCTTTTCGCTTGCACTCACGGTATATCACCCTGTAATTTTCCTTGGTTTAATACGGTACAGTCCTCCTTATATTCTGAATCCGAGCAGTACGTTTTTGACCAGACCTAGCGTTTTATGCTGGTGCTCTCCAAACCCTGGGACTTTTCGGGTGTCATCATTGCAGTGAGAGATGTTTTCAGCGCGAATTTAGTATAAACCACCCTGAAGTGTAATGGGAATGACATGTGTTTTTCATTGATCCGCTTCGCCACGTTATTTTGAAACTGAAGGCAGCACCTTCAAATTTACTTACTCGCTTCCCCAAAGGGTGAAAGAGACAAGGTCCGTAATAGTAGAGGCGACTGTCACAAGGAGTTTCGGACTGGATTTCCCTGGAGATCTTCCATGCTGTTATTTGTTATTCGTGTCCAACCAACTGTCCGATGACCGCTTAATTCAGTGTGTCCGAGGAATAAACGCTCACTTCCTTGTTCTTGGTAGTGTTGTTTGCTGCCACGTGTATGATTGGCCCTGCGTGCGCAGGTGGAGATAAAATATTCCTCAACTGTTCCGGTGGAGTGAGATTCTTTTTTTCTTATCTTTACTCAAACATTTCGCCCCCAATTCGATTGAGAAAATAATGAGTCAAACAAGCTTCAAACTTCAGAAGTGATTTGAATAATGAAATGTGAGGTCAATCTAATGTTTCCGTCTGAAAGTTATATAATAATTTCGTATCGAAATTTTATGCTCCTCTTCTAAAGTTCCTACTGATCCATTTCCTTCGCATGTTATTCCCGTCTTCATACTGTCTACCTAACGAACTTAATGTACATGATCAGTCACAAATTGTACATTCACAAGTAATCTGCTCCTTTCAGAATTGTGCTGACCACCCTCAAATTGCTGAATATCGAATATCTGGATGGTCTGGTCGGTGGCATTGTTACTCATTCACTGGCTAGACAGTATGTTCCAGCAATTAAATCTTATTCTTCAACCCATTGGACGATTTCGGTAGAATCGTTCCATAGCTCCTTATTTTAGAAACAAATCATAGTTAATTATTTTTTCTCCAGACAATAAATAATTATATTAAATAATATAACCAAAGTAAAAATTATAAATTCTGCAGTAAAGAAATACAATACAAGCATAAATCATAATGAAGTCGTGTTCCATTGAACACTACATCCCTGAAAACAGGCCATTCGGCCTTTCTATTACGTGGCGAAAACTTCATACCGCTAGTCACACTGACCTGAACAAATTCCATAACCCTCCAGACCTATCTTTCCCATATATATCTCGAGTTATCTTTTTACGAGACAAAAGGACCCCAAAACTTAGCAGCAATAGATATTCACCATGACAAATCGCTTCCTAAATAAAAGTTGTTTTAAATTATTTTTAAACATGAAAACAGAATCAAACTTTAAATTATCACAATTAACTGAACTAACCTAGCATAACCTCCTTTTAATTCTCAGCCCACGTGTATGTAAAGTATGTGTAAATGTAAGAAATATTTTTTGTTCACAGTCCAATTTCACTTCTCATTCTTCAAAGTTCTCTGGTTGCAGGGAATTCTTAAAATGTGTACAGAATGTAACATGTATAAAGTTCACTAGGATTTGGGGCTTGATGGGTTACCACTCAGGAAGGTTCTTGCATGTTTACAGAGAGAGATGTGTTGTTTCAGGACATCCACAAATGAGTCACCTCAGTGTTTTACTGATGAATCTAGCCCCCTTCAAGGTTCTCCAGATAATCACCTCATTCTTTCAGGCTATCACAGAGATTTTTATCTGTTCCACTTATTCCAAGAAAAGGATGAGGCAGATTGCATTCCAGCCACCCGCCACTCTTGAGATTCCTTTTCAGTTCCAACAAGTTTCTCCTACCTTGTTACAGATTTCTGTGTCACACAGAGTCAAAGACTCACTTCTATTTCTCTTTCTTTGAGACTCTGAGACCCTACCTGCCAGAAAGCCTATGTCCTTCCCACTCTTACTTGAAAAACCCATAACCTTTGCCTGCAAACAATATGAGTTAGTCTTCTGTGTTTATTTTAGGTAAACAAGTACCCTTCAAGACATCTTTGCAATCTTGTAAAAGGCCTTGCGAAAATGTATCAGTGGGCAGCCTGTCTGCTTTGTGGCTTCAAAGACAATAGTCGATTCATTCATGACTTCAATTCAATTAAAACTCACTTGTGGAATCCATAGGGATTCTGCACAGTTTCTGCAAAGTACTCTGTTCATCAAATGTCCAGTATTTTATAATTAGATCTGTTTAAAGTGTATATATGTATCCTATTCTACATTTTTCTATTTATCTCCCCCAATATAATATATATATATATATATATATATATTCTATCACAATTTTTAAAACTTAAGAGTGATCCTGTATTTACGACGTCAGATGGCAACACTGCACATTCCCACCAGTATCTGAGTGAAAAATTTCCCCATACTGTCCCTCTTAAACATTTCATCTTTCACCCTAAGTCTATGTCCTCTTGTATTTATCCCTCCTTATGTTAGTGAAAAGAGCCTCCTACTGGCATTTGCTTCTCATTATTTTGTAAAATTCTTTCAAGTCTCCCCTCATTTTTCTACACTCTAAGGAAAAGTGTCCTAACCTTATTAATCTTTCCCTGTAACTCAATTCCCTTCACACTATCAGCAGAAAAGAAAAAAAAATATGTACGCAGATGCCTTAAATTCATCAAAACATCCAGATGGCCAGCATTCAAAATGATACCATATTATTAATAGCAAAATAAAAACATCCCAATAATATTATTTATACTAATAATAATATTATTACTTTTCAAGATTAATAACGCAATATCTAAAACCTATACTTGATTAATATATGTAGTTCACATTTTTAATAGACCATGCACATGAGCATTATTCGAATATTAGCTTTTTTTTCCAACGATCACTTAGTAAACTCAGTGCACAACCCCAGTTCCTCACGGTCTGATAGTACACTACGTAGACTAGATTACTTGCTCTAGATAAATTAAAAACGAAATAGGTAATTGCCATCCACATTATAAAGTAAAGCGAGTATATTCCATTTAAGTTTTTACTGACAAACAGAAACAAAATAAGGAAAACAAATATCTTACAAATGCAACGTATATTAGCCATCGAGGAACAAAACATTACCCCTTCAATTAACAAGAAAAGAGCCATATCTCCTCCACTCAAAAAAAAAAGGTGCCTTCAGATTTTATTAAAGTTCAGGTACTAATTACTGGTTCATATTAGACGAATTTGAGAGAGACGCATTGAAAACATTGAATGCCCCTTCCACCAGTTTCAAAAATTCCTTGTGACTGTCTTCTAAAGTGACGGCAGATGAGGTGGATATAACAATATGGGTTTGCATCCTTTCTTGTGCAGCTGAAGCCTGACTTCTCACATACTCATAACTTAAAAGCACCAGTGCGCAACGATTCTAATTCGTTGCCCTCGGTAATTCCAATTTATTCTCCCACGAGCCTTACAGATAGATGATCCTTTAGCTTGGTAATAAGGAAATGGGATGATGACCGAACGTGAGTGGTGTACCGAAGCTGGCTGTCAAGATCAGGCTTCTTAGAAAAAAAACTCCCTTCCGAATGCCTCTATGAGTATGTTTGAAAGGATATCATTTAGCTGCCTACTCCTCATGCCCTCATTTATAAGCCAAGATCCGAATATTTTGACAACTGCTCCTACTCCCAATCAACCACTTTGGATGCTAACTTGAAGTTGTGAGCAGCAACCTTTATTTTGTTTCCAAGTATGTCAAATAAATACCACACTGAGCCTAGAATTGCCAACACGGAAGCATTCTCAACAAAATTCAGTTCCATTTCTACTCATGTGAGCTTGTCAACCCGATTGTCAAATTGTAGCAAATGATTCAAGTTACTTATATTAACCGCCCAATAATAAAAATCTAAAATTAGGAATCGCAAAGCCACCATTCATTTTAGCTTTTGTAAGATGAGATTTATGTAAGCCGGGCCGTTTTCCTTGCCATATATAAGGTTTATATGAATCAGTAAATAGAAAAAAGATTTAGGAATACAAATTGGTTCAGATATAAATATAAATATTTCGGTAAAATTTTCATTTTAATTGAATTGTTTTCGCCAATAATGGAAATAGATAAAGGTGACAACCTAAGAATGAATAATTTAATATATTTAAATAAAACAGAAAAGCATTCCTTATAAGCGAGTTTACAACTCGTAGTAATTATAATACCAAGATAAACAAATTGATTCTTCATAATTTTCAAAGGAAAATTAAATACATTTTTAATGTACTATTTAGAGGAAAAGGTGCACTCTTGTGCTGAATCAGTTTATATACAAATTTACAAAACTGAGATTGCAAGGATAATCTGCTTGTTAAAGAAATATCATGATTAGATTCAAAAAGCCAAAGATCATCTGCATAAAAGGAAACTTATGCTCAGTGCCCCTCCTCTAAATCGCCGTAAAATCTCGACTTTCCCGAAGAGCTATTGCTAATGTTTTGGATATCAAATCAAACAACAACCTTGAAAAGTGCCCCGTTGAAGAATACAAAGTTTTTATTGTTGCAAATATGTATGAATTAATGCAGTGTGACATGAATAATAATTTAATCAAGGTAAAAAAATATTTTTTTCTATGGTCGCAAATAGATAACCCCAATCCATTGATCAAAAGGTTATCTGCATCACAAGAAATAAAATTCAGTGACAGAATGGGCGATAAATATAAAATATTCAATAAAAGATATATATTAAAATAAGAATAATAATTTTTGTAAAACCTGATGATTTTCAGAAAGGAGTGATGTTAAAATATAATCCCTCTGTTTTCCTTTCTTCCACGTGACTGTCTAAGAGTTTGTTTAATGTCGCGAATGTTGCAACCTCTAATCAATGCATTTCAGTGACCTAATAATCTCTCTGTATAGAGATGTATCCCTGATGTGTTCCCTGAACTGTCCTCTCTTTACATTTAACATATTTCCTCTGGCGTTTACTATTCCTCCCTTTAGCAAATGAGCTTGTGTCCATCTTCTCTATGCCTCTCAGTATTAACCTATTAAATCACCACTCATCCTTCTTGCTAATCTTGTCTCGTAGGACTGACTTCCCAATCCAAGCTGGAGAAAATCTATCAGTCAGAAGGTTAACTGCAGAGGAAAGGATGTAACAATTAGCGAAACAACATCCTTCAGATATATTTCTATTTCAACCTAAATTACTAAATAGCCGTATATATCTAGGTTGAAGTATCTTTCTTGCTACCTTGTTCACCTAACGATGTCAGTCACCTGATGTTTTGTTGTTGACGAGATTACCTTTACAATGTGCAGATACATATATTGCATATACTCTGCATACAAATGTCATCATTTGTCTCAGACACGAATAGAATCCGATAGATTTTTTCCTGTGCTGTAAATGGAAGGAGCAACTGAGTCTGTCTGAAGGACTGCATCAAATTAATATTGCGTGCTTAGCAAACAATAAAATATGCCGATGAACTGTCTTGTGTCTGGCAATTGGCATCACTTGAAGATGGGTCATTATTTGAAACACTGACAGGTCTGGTGACATGTGCTTTATTAATGTTGTTCATTAGTATGTTTTGAACGTAAGCAAGGAACGCCCAACATATAGCATTTACTCGAAGTCTATTGCTTTGAAAAACCCCTTTGAATTGGGAATACCCAAGCTGAATTCAAATGTTGAAAGGCGTCAGCCTGAGAAGTGAGTTGAAGACATAAGTGTGATATTTTTTAAAATTTTACTTTTAATTTGCATCCATACATGTACGGTATTTATCAATATCGTAAGTAAAATTAAAATGATGATGGAAAGAATACATAATTTCGTATTTCTCCCCCACAACCCTCCCCCCTCCCCAAAAAAGTTGGAAAGGTTGAAGAAAAGAAATAAAATCCTGGCTGATAATCATATAACCATATCAACCAGGAATTGACTAAGGTGAGATGTAGCGCGAATAGTGGACATAGTAGATGAAGTCATATCAATAAAAGCCATATAAGGTTTCCAAATCTTATCAATTTTCTCAAGTTGATTCTGTAAATTTTATGTTATTTTCTGTCATGATATATAATTTAGTAGTTCTCTTTGCTATTTATTCAACACTACATTATTGTCTAATATCCACGTGACAACTATACATTTCGTTATTATTACTAATACTACACACACAAAAATTCTTCTGAAAATTATTGAATTTCTATCAAAAAATATCTCCTAATTAAAAAAAATTGGGATGTTTCAAAACGTGCATCTTCATAACTTCTCACAAAAAATACTTATATCTTCCCAAAATTTTCCTACTTTTTAAAATTGCCAATGCATGGAGAAAATTTTCTACTTCTTTATTACATCTAAACATTTATCAGAACAATTTGAATTAATTCTATGCAATTTACATGGCGTATAATATAATTGATGTAAAGAATTAAATTCCACCATTTCGTATCTAACATTAATTGTATGTTACACTTTCCTGAAATAATTTTGTTCATATTTCTTCTTGAATATGTATAATTAAATCTCTTTCCCATCTCAATTTAGATTTAAATAGACACTTTCTGCAGTCTCTTGCAATTCTATATTCATAGTAGTCATAAATCTTTTGATAAATGGATCCGTTATTAAATATTATTTAATATTCACATTGATTAAATATTAAATAGTCTAAAATTCGTCCCTAACTTTCTTTTAAAATATAATTTAAGATGATAATAAGAAAAAAAGTACCCTGTTCCTGCCTTCTTAAATTTATTACTTATCTTTCAATTGGCCAAAAGTCTAGAAAAAACTTTAAAAACTATCATTTATTGAAATTCGCAATTATAACACATTTCAAAATAGACATTATTAACCGTAAAAGGAATCAAAAGATTTTTATTTAATAACATTCGATACAACTGATAATTCTTCATTCCTCTTTCTACATGTATTCTATTCCACGATTTAAATATATGTTTCAAACTTGGTGTATCAATTTGCCCTCTCAACAGTCTTTCATGCTATTTATACAAAATATGCTCACATTTATTTTTTCCTATTTTACTAATTTCAATTTGTGTTCACATTATCTCTTCACCAGTCTGATAACAGGACGACAATTTCTAATTCAGCTGCTTTACAATAATTTTTAAAAATTAGGCAATTGTAGTCCCCCCGACCATATTTACAGGTTTGTTTTTCCAAAACATCCCAGGCATGTTTTCTCAGCAAATAAACCGTCTTGGACTTTTATTTAAATCTTCTAAAAATATTGTTGGTAAAAAAATTGATAATTATTGTAATAGGTATTGCATTTGAGTATAATATGCAGACAAGTTTCACTAGATTGATAGCAAGGATGGACGGTTGGAAAGATCAGGCTTATAATCTCCAGAAGTTAGAAGATTGAAGGGGAATCGTAAGGGTTTAGACAGACTAGATTTAGATAGCTTGTTTCGATTGCTGGGAAAATGCAGAACCAGGAGTCACATCTTAAGGATCAGGGAAGTATTTTAGGATTGAGAAAACGAAACATTCTTCTCCCAGAGGCGTTGGATCTGTGGAATCCTTTGCCAGAGGATGTAGTTGAGGCTGGTTCCTTGTCAAAATTTTGCCCTTGTGGCTAAGGGGATCATGGGGTAATGGAAGAAGGCAGGAATTGGGTACTGCTCAGCCATGATCATATTGAATGGTGGTGTAGGTTTGAAGGGCCAAATGGCGTAATCCTGCACCTATTTATCTATGTTTCAAAGTTTCACACTATTTATCCTTTCTATTAAAGAAATTGGAAAATCCTTCCATCTTATAAAGTCTTCTTGAATTTTCTTCAACGAAGGTATGTAATTTAATGTAAATAAATTAATTATATTCTTATCATTATTATTTCCTAGACATTTGACCGTCTCCCTCTGCCACTTATATTTTGTCACTTTATTATGTTTAGTGTAATCTATCTCAGTCATTTTCATTACCACACTTTTATCCATATTTTCATTATAACCTGATTTTTAAGTTTGTTAAATATAGCACAAATTTTAAAAAATACCACCAATAGCTTTGGTTTATTAGCAGAAAATGAGTTTGATAGATTAGAATGGGATTATTTATTTCAAGAATTGAATATTTTGGAATTCCAATAAATTTTATAAATTGAATCGGTACATTATATAATTTCCCAAAGGATAGAGTAATTATAAACAGGCAAATAACATTTTTTTCCGTTGGAAAGATAATCTCGACAAGGTTGTCCACTATCTCATTTTTGATTTGTGTTGACAATAGAATATGGGTTAATATCAAGTTATCAAGTACGAGTTTGTTTGAAATGATATCCAATTGCTGAGGCAACACCGCTTCCAGTTAAAACCATGCACTTGCCACATTGCAGCGTTTCTCAATTAAATTACGGAACAGAGCACAACATATCACGGCCGGGGATTAGATCAGCTGACGTAATTAATTTATGCACATTATTCAAATGTATTTTGAACTTAATTGAAACAGAAATGTCCCGTCGGAGATCTGTAATATGCGACTTTTAAACTCCATTTGGAGGAGGTAAATTCGGCAAAAAGGAACACATCGCCTCGCATAGAACATGTGGGAGCGTTATCTAAGTGTGGAGAAAATATTGTACATGATCATCGCTGTCTTCGGAGTTCTTGGTAACTCTCTACGAATACTTGCGTCCTTTGAAGTCGGGTCGATCTTTTGGGTGTTGACATGGATTCCGAGCCTTTTTTGGCAGAGCAATGCCAATCCCGAATCATAGTCGGACGCATGGGATGGACAGCTGAAAAAAAAGAACAGTATGACCTGCTGCTGTTTTTCGTTCTCAACAGAAACGCAGAAAACCACCTGTCCGAAATTCTGAGTAATACGAAGGGCAGTGCAACTTAATTTAATTTTGGTATATCGATAGCAGAAATTCTGAAGTAGTAGCTATTCAAAGAATAGAAAAAAATTGTTGGCATTGTTCATAGTTTCTTGTGTCATAGGGTAGTTTAACACGTTTATTTTAAGTGGCCGGAGATGTTCCGCAAAGTTTACATGAATTCTTGACAGCCATTTATGAACATGTGTGGCACAGTTAGCGTCATCGTTGGTACAAATCTATAACAGTGCACGGCGGCGCCGGCTCTAAAGTACTTCTAATTTTACTCGAGTCTGTGTGGGCGACCCTGGTACTCCGATTTCCAGCCACCCATCAAAATCACACGGAAACTGCAGGCTAACTTGTGGTGTTTGTGGGACAGAAACGTCTCTAACCTCGCAGCACGTATAAATGTAACTTTTTAAATCATGATTTAAAATTCCGCAGTTTCAAATGGACTAAATTGGAGGTAGAGGTATTTCAAATGTAATTTGTGGTTTACATTTGCTTTCCTTATGGTACCATGTGAAATTATTATGAGTGATTGGAGGTAAGAAAGGAATGCGTTCTAAAGAACGTTCTTTGCTATCTGCAAAGAATCATTTTGCAAGTCATCAAAACCAGATCTTGTCATGTGTTTTGGATTTCAGCTAATTTCCTCAGACAGGAACTGTGATATTCATAGATTTTTTCCACATCAATTTCGGAAGCAACCGCCAACAGCGGGATATTGTACGAGTCTTGTTACTCCGGTGTTGAGAGCCCGGGAGACGGTCATAAATCTTTCTGGATATCTTACAAGACGCGAGAAGTTGAATACTTGGTGGGCACATCAAACACTGGAGTGGATGAATGAAGTAGAGAAATAATTTAGAAACTCGAAAAAAGTCAAACACATGGAAACCTGATAAAGAAAAAAGTTGTGTGGAAACCATATCGATGAAATCCAGTAAAATGAAAGAGAGAGAGAGAGAGAGAGAGAGAGAGAGCGAGAGTGAGGGGGAGAGTGTACGTATAAGAAAGAAAAAAATTGACACAGACGGAGAGAAAGGGGAGAGGAAGAGAAGGAGAGGAGGAAGTGCATACAAAAGAGAGGGAGGGATTCTGGATTTGAACATTGAGTCGGTGCAGAGGATTACACTTGAGCAAATAGAATGACAGGCGCTGAGTGGCCGACTTTTGCTTCTATTCATTTTCCTTTGCTTGATTTTCTGCTGTTTGTAATACGTACATAGCTTTCAGCAACACCTGTTTTTCAACATTTATCTCCTAAATCACTATTCAGCTTCACTAAACGGACATTCACTTAAACGGACTTAATCCTAATTACTGAAATGTGTTTTCACTGTGCGAAAGGAATTGGGAATTTTCGGCATTTAGTGATGTCTTGTAAAAATGTGGAAAGTTTTTGGAATGAACTGAGTGTATTGTTAAGGTAAATTATTAAGATAAAGATACAAAAGGATCAAATAATATTTTTACTTGGAGATATTTATGAAATTATATAAAATTGAAAATGGACAAATACCAAGAGAACATTTTAAAATATTGCAATAGCCACTGCAAAGGAATGTATTGTGATACATGGAAAGATGATAGAGGAGTGTATATAAGTAGATAGTATCTTGAGATGTGAAATTGTATATCTTTGGAAAAAAATACGTATAGTTTAAGGAATCGAGTTGAACATGTTTATAGTATTTTGAAACCATCATGGATTTTATGGATAGTTTTCCGTCCACCACTTCTATCTTATCCACTCCTCATAATCAGTAATTTAATACCAATTAATGATAATAATATTATTGTATATTAAATGGTCTGTGTTTCTTTCTTTTCTTTCTTTGGGGTGGGAGGGGGTAATGGGGAGAAAATTTATAAAATATTTTTGTATCACATACATTTGCGCATGGATATTTCATTAATACTCTTTTCATTTTTTTCTCTGTAATGATGTAAGCAAGTAGCTATTTTTTTAAGAAGTACCTTCACTGTCACGGGCGTAGAGCAACGATTCGGCCAGTGCTATTTGAGCGAGAGCGATCCGTTTTGAATCTGAAGCTATTAGCTGTTAAAAATTCTCCTCCTCTGGTGGCAATCTGAAATCTGAATCTGAAATCTGACTGCACGGGTTTCCTTTGAGTGCTGCTGTTTCAACCTTTGTTCCGAAAAATTAGCAGATCAGTTGCTTAATTGGTCACTTGTTCGAACGGCTCAGTGTCATGGGCGGGAAGCAGACTGAAAAATAATATGAACTCAAATCTCTGTTGGTCAACGGACCAGGATAATAGCGCTATCGCTCTTCGTAGGGCATATCCACTGCTCTCGGTAATATCAGAGCAGGGGACAATATTGCAAGGGAGTTGACATTGTTACTAAATTGAATCATCTGGTCACATCTACCCAAGGTTTTGGGAACAGGCCAGAAATGGGTATGAACTTTTTGCTTAATCACTTAACTTCTTAACTTATCACTAAGCATATTTGGAATTTTAACTGTGCTTTTTGTGTGTGCTCGTCTGCTAATTTCACCAGTACCGCCCTTAATCCCCGTTTTAATTATTTGAGTATTTTTTTACGGAGAACGTGGAAGTATAGGTATGTATCAGGCTTCATTAACTTCATTTTTGTGGAAAGAGTATTGAATATGTCATTCTGATTACCTGTCTTTTGTCTTTTTGTCCAGTGAATGTGATGGCGATTGCCATCCTGTCCCGGGGAAGGTGCGGCCTCTCCACATGCACCACTCGCTACCTGGTGGCCATGGCAATGGCGGACCTGATGGTGATCATTACCGAAGTAATTTTCAGTCGGATTAAATTCCTTTATTTCCCCGTGTGTTTCCTGGATATCACCCCCGTGTGCGGTGTTTTACTCGTTCTTGCTCGTGTAGCAACGGACTATTCGGTCTGGTTTACGGTTTCTATCACATTTGATAGATTTGTCGCCATTTGTTGCCTGGATCTAAAAGCTAAATATTGCACTGGTAGAACTGCGGCGTTTGTTCTGGCAGCAATTGCCGTTACACTCTTCCCGAAGAGCATCCCTTACTACTTTTTTTTCGAGCCGTTGGTGTTTATTGATAATGTGCCATGGCTCTGTCAAGTGAAGCTAAGCATTTACACTGACCCTGGATGGATCGGATTTCACTAGTGTGATAAGTGTTTAAATCCATTATTTCCTTTCACTGTAATCCTGCTGTTCAACGGCCTGACAATCAGGCACATTCTTGTGGCCAGTCGGGTCCGCAAGGGACTGATCGGTCAGAACAAGTGGAGGAACCGCAGTGATCCCGAGACGGAGGGCAGGAGGAAGTCTGTGCTTCTGCTCTTCACAATCTCCGGCAGCTTTCTCTTGCTGTGGATGGCGAACGTTTTACAATGCCTTTATTTTCGAATCGCAGGCATTGGAGGAAACGAAAACGAATCACAAATGGTCTTTAACTTTGTCGGATACTTGCTGCGAACTCTAAACTGCTGCACGAACACGTTTATTTATGCAGCAACCCAGTCAAAGTTCAGGGAAGAGTTGAAGAGCGCAGTTAAATATTCCATCTGCTTCATTCAGAAATACATTTAATAACGCAACCCTCCGAGCCAGGCGGACTGTATAGTGATTTATCCTTTTAATTCAGTGCAATTGTTCACCAAATCCCCTGCGACATTTAGTTTTCACATAAAGCGATCTACGCTCAACTCCACCTTTTAACGTCTGGAATTCAGATTTCAAGACACCATTGTTACGATCCCAGAGGACCCATAAACGCTCCAGCAATAGATATTCACAAGGACAAATGGTTACTGAAACAAAAGTTGCTTTGATGTATCGTTAAACATAAAAAGGCAGACTCAATCTTTAACTCATCTCTATTGACTTAATTAACCTAACTTAACCCCCTTGTAATTCTAAGCGCACGAATATGTAATGTGTGTGTAAGTTCAGAAAAGTTATTTGGTTCAGAGTCCAAACTCACTTCCCATTACTCCAATTAAGGTTATAGACAATTCTTATAATGTGCACAGTATTTAACATTTATGACGTTCACCAGGCTTCGGTGCTTGAAAGGTAACTGTTACCACTCAGGAATGTTCTTGTCGGTTTTCAGAGAGAGATTTGTTGTTCCAGGTCATCCACAACTGCTTCATTTTTAATCAGCCACTCCAGTGTCTTGCTGATGAAACGTACCCCCTTCAGTTTTCTCCAGATGATAACCTCTTTTTCTCAGGTCACCACAGTGTTCCTTTTTGTTTCTGTTATTCCAAGTGCAACATTAAACGGACAGTCTGCTCCTCTCTTCTCTCTCTCTCTCTCTCTCTCTCTCTCTCTCTCACACACACACACACACACACACACACACACACACACACACACACACACACACACACACACACACACACACACACACACACACACACACACACACACACACACACACACACACGCACACTCAGTAAAGCTTTTTTAACTCTGTTTGCAAAACTAGATGTCCTTCTAGAACAGGAAGGTCCATGTAGACTGTCTGCGGCTCCAAGAAGCTCTTTCTTCTGTCGCATTGTTGTGAACAATAATCCATTAATGAATTATCCAGATCATTTTCCCAATGTCTTGCATTGGCCCCAATATGTCTCGCATGTGGCAGAGCTCCAGTATTTCAAATAAGATCTGTTTTAAAGCGTTTGTATGTGACATACTCTAACAAACCTTTCCCAATGTATCTCCTAAAATATATCTAGATACTCTGACACAACATATATGACTCTCCCCTGCTCTACAGTGTTGTGTGTACATGTAATGTAAGTGATGCTTGAACAGTAGGAAAAACATAATCTTGAATAGCCAATCGGTGATCAATACAGCAATAATTTTTCAGTCGGATCAAATTCCAATACTTCTTAAAGTTATGTCCCACAGAACCGATAGCCCACCACCACAATAGGCACGATGGAATATCATGGCATCCTTTCCCCATTGTCTACCTATTTTGTCTGCTATGTTGCCCGTGCCAACAATATCTAATTTCATACTTCATGCTCTCAATGTTTGGTCTCACTTGAAGAAAATATTCCCGGAATTTGTAACTTACTTTGATTTTATACGTCATTTATAGTTAATCTAAAACCAGCGGTGAATCTGACATTGTCCCCAATAGGTCTCGTGCTTCAAATACTGTTCTATATCTAAGCCCTGTCTTTATTCTCTGCATGTTTCACAATTCCCAGGTTTTCATCCAGCCTAAAGGTTGAATTGAGACCACAAAACCCCTCAGACCACTGCATAGCCGTAACATCAAAGGTGGACAATCTCCATGACACACGTGTCTAAGCCGAGAATGATGTGGATTACAAACTTTTTATGACGTTCACACCTGATTTTCACTTAATCCCTTCACTTTAATCTGTCTGTCATGATATCTATTGGAGACTCTATTGTTGTATCTACCTCCAGCACAAGCAATGGATACGGTTCCATGCACAAATCACTCTCTGACTAACAACTTTGAATGCCCTTCTCCTTTCCACCACCGCTCCCATAAATTCAATTTCTCAGGTATGTGATGCTTTTACACCATGAAATGAACACAGATTATGACTTGACAGCCTGCAAACGCCGCTCATTACTTTGAAAACATTCCAATCTGTCTACCCATAGCCATCGGCGCTGCAGAGAAAACAATACAAGCTTGTTGAATATCTCTCCATTACTTCTTTCATCGGAGCCAGGCAACGTCTTGATCAACTTTCCCGGCACCATTTTTTTTATAATTCAGTACCTTTGTAGAGAGCAAGGAGAAGACATCTGCCAATATCCGCTTTCTTCCAGCGAACAGCTTCCAAAACATCGATCTACATCACCAAGATGGACAAAATCTATATGGAAGCTTTTTTTCATACATTTCAATCAAGCATCTTCAGGCTTTATTGTTTAACATTTCAACGCTTGTATGTTTTCGGAGCCATATACATCGTCAGGACGTGCTCAAAAATACTATAATTTTCTTGTCGACGCTAAATTATTTTACACGGTATAACCGTGTGCGATATAGTTTCCGGCAGGATTCAATAGATTATGCAGTTTCCTCAGGGAATGATGAACGTACAAACTCGAAAGTGAAGAAAATGCAGGTATTATAATAGCTACTGACATCCACCATACTAAATAAAAAAGCATGGAACAAATAAGAACAGTACATAACCTTCGGCCCTCGACCCATGTATTCCTTCCTAAAAACTATACTAAACCCTCCCTACCCCATAACCCTCTATTCTTCTTTCATCTACGTGTCTGTCTCAAAGAGTTTCTTAGATTACCTTCAGCCTGCACCAGGGTCGCCGGCAAGTCAATCCAGGCTGTGTAAAAAATATAGCATGATGTCTCCATTAACCCCCGCCCCCAACTCGACCTACTTGAACACATGTCCTCTGGTGCTTGGGATCCTGCTCTGGGAAACTGGTGCTGGCTGTCCGCCCTATCTATGCCACTCACAATATTGTAGACCTCTATCACGTTTCCTCTCATCGTTCAAAGCTCGGAGTGAGAAGCATCACAGCTTTTCTAACCTTGCATCATAAGACTTGCTTCGCCATGCAGGGAACATCCTGCTAAATCTCCTATGCACCGTCTCCATAATTTCCACGTCCTTCCTATAATGAGGTGTCCAGAACCTATCAACCTGCCTGGCTAATGATATTTCGAATTGAACCCTAAGGCTCCACTCTTCATCCACACTCAAGAGTAACTGACTGTTAACCTTGTACTCAGCCTTCTGGTTTGTTCTTCCTAAATGTATCACGTCACACTTATCTGGAATTGTGTCCATCTGCAACATTTCTGCCCATGTAACTTATCTATATCCTCTTATAACATTCAACAACTCTTCCAATATTCGTGTCGTCCTCACACATCCTGACTCTTAATCCAGGTCATTCATAAAACAAAAAAGAGCAAGGGTCCAAGAACAGATCCTTGTTGCACTTCTATAATTACTGAACGTCAGGCAGAATATTTTACTTCCACGATTACTCTACGCTTTTGTCCGACAAACCGACTTATTATCCACACAACCAATGATCTGCTGATGCAGTGCCTTGTAACTTGATGGATGATCTCTCGTGGGGGAACTTGTCAGATGATTTACTAAAATTCATATCGTTTACATCGACCACCTTAGCCTAATCAATTTCTTTTGTTACCTCCCCCTAAAATCTCAATTATACTCATAAGGCACGACCTTCCCTTCATAAAGCCACGTGGACTATCCCTGAGTGGACTGTACTTAACCAGGATGCTCAATTTCTGATTTGGATGAAAAGTTTCATCCACATTTTTGACACCTTTTTAATTACTTTTGTCATCTTTGTTATGAAGGTAGGTATGTTGACTAATGATGTAAATTATCACTCTGAGAAGCGTTCTTTATTTTCTTTATTTATGGCCAAACATAATCTTTGTTGGCAGTTAGTTTAGATTTCTTTAAAAATATAATAAAATAATATAATATCAATTCAATATAATCCGTTTGATTAAAATGTGGAGTATTTTCGATGAAATGATATGATTTAAGTTTTATGTATCTTTTTGAATGTTAAAAAATATCCTTATGTGCTCTGTATTTTGGATGTGAAATTTCAATGTTAATTTAAATATTGATAAAGACATACTCTGCTCTCCAAATGCTTATAGATCCAATCCGTCAGCAACCTTTCCATTACTCTGAACATCACTGACGTACAACTCATCAGTCTATAATTCTCAGATTCCCAGGGAACTCCCTTACATATTTCGAAACAAATATAGTACGTTATTCATTCTAGAAGTCACCAAAACCATCCTTCTGGCCATGGAAATTCCAATGATCGTTGCCAACGCCCTATCTCTTCCCCCTTTCAAAAGGTAACCTGCAGAATCTCGCGTCCGGCCCAGGGCACTGATCAATCTTAATCATTTAAGAAGATCAAATACTTTCTCTTCCATAATCTCAACTTGGTCCAGGCCACAAGCCTGTACTATTTTGAACTCACCCCGACCAATCAAAGTTTTCAATTAGATTATGGCCTCATTCTTTAGATTCCAGGCACATGTTGCCCCCTTTATACATAGGTGTATTCGTCTTCATTATCTTCATTCTTATGTTATTCACATACACATAGAACACCTTGGAGTTCTGCTTAATATTATTCGACAAGAACTTCTCAATCTCCTTAGAGCTCTTGCAGGTAATTTTCTGAGTTCATTCCGAGCTAGCACATAGTTCTCGAGCCCAGCTTTCTGAATCAAACATTTGCTTCCTTCATCTTCTTATGTAGATGCTTCACCTGTGTACCAGGCAAGGCCCTGTCTTCCTTGCATATATTCCCTGTGTCAGTGGCACACGCCTATACAGAAGCTCACCCAAGTTATTGCTAAACACCCTCCATACCACTTCCGTGTATTTTTCCGTGAATCCCTTTCCCCTTTTTACTGTATCTATTCTGCCTCGTCCCATTACAATTAGCCATTCTCTAATTAATAATTTTACCATTTTGGTGGTTTTATTTTTGTATCAAGCTGTACTAAAGCTCAGGAAATTATGGTCACTATCTCCTAAATGCTCACCCAGTAAGAGTTCTTCCGCCGGACCAGATTGATTACCCAGTACTAGATCCAGTGTGGGCTCCCCTCTAGTCGGCCATTCCACATTCTGTGTCAGGAAACCCTCTTGGACACACCTGACAAATTCTGATATATCTATCACTCTTTACCTCAGGAGGTACCAGTCAATATTAACGAACTGGAAGTCTCCCATAACAAAACCCATAACAAAATTTCTCGCGGCCTTTGAACTCAAATCCAAGACTACTAATGTTCAGCACAGAAAACACCTTCCAACACATTCTCTGAAATTGCACAGCCACGTTTAGGAATTTATGTGCCAACATTGCTCCTGAAAACATTATCTCCAATCTCGGTACCAAATTGATAAATCTCTTCTATACTCACTCTAAAATTTCCTGACAAATATTTATAGACAAGCAACATTTCTATGTGACCCTTGAACTCAAATCCTTCGATTACTAAAGCCAACACACCTTGCACATTCATGCATAACCTGTGACCCTACGCAGCTATGTCGAATTATATAGGGATTGAACCCCAGGATCGAGCTGAACAGACATTCCACGTTCATACTGGGCATTCTAAGGTGTTTATCTTCACACATTTTGGATGAATTCCTTTCGCCCCTTATCTTCCCAGCACTACATCTTTCTTAATTCTTTTTTTTAAACTCTAATTCAATTTTGAATCTTCTGGATTGTCCAAAACCTATCCAAAATCCGTTTAATCTGCAAGCTAACGGACACTCCTCTCCACTACTTCCTCAAGTAATTTATATAATTCACAAAAAATCGGGAGTGCCAGAAGAGGTCCAAGCGTAATAGAGGAAGTCACGGAACTACAGCCACAAATTCTCCCATCTACTAAAGATATCAGCCTTGAGGACCCGTAAATTTTAACCCACACAGACAAGTTTAAACGGACATCATGCCTCCGGACTCTCTCAATTAATGGCAATTAAGAAGCCGTTAAAATATTTTTCCATATATTCGCATGAACCATATCAACCGCCCTACCTTCCTCAATTTCATCGGTCAACACCTCCTAAACCTCAATTTGAATCGTGAGGCATGACCTTTGTAAAATAGTCCTACTACCACTGTGATGTAATGTAATTTTTTCTTGGAATATTAATCAATCGGGTCCTATAGATCATAACTAAGAGTTTGCCCACCACGTCGCCTGGACGATACAAAACAAGACATTTGCTATTCTCGAATCCTAAGGCACAAAGACTTTGTTTGGGGACGACCTAACGAGGATCGTGACTGCGCCACCGAAATCCTCCATATTTTGACCCCTAACCCCGGCAACTCTGATAATTCTATAAATTAAATATTTTAACGAATGTTCACTTCTGTGTGAAAATCCTTCCCTGTGAAAATCTCTGGTTGCCTAGCCTGACAATTCGTCTTGTGGTTTTCCAAAATTACATAACGGTCACCCCTCACCCCCATCCACAATGCATCCGGACAAAATGTCCCACGTTTGTCCAATCTCTGACAGGCCAGGACAGAGAGAAATGGATCGCTCCGTGGAGCGAGGAATGATGAGAAGTGACCTAATCGAGGAGGTTACGATAATGATATGTTGAAATAGATGCGACAGCGAACGCATTTTGTCCAGTGCGGTAGTTTAAAATAGAAGATTTGTGTTTAAGGCGAGGGGAGCAAAGCTTAGCGGTTGCATAAAGAGTTGGCATTGCGGTGGTGGAGTTCATTGCAATTGTTACATTTGAAACACAGCATGGATGGAACCTCATAGAGTGTTTTGTGTGCGAAACAGGGAAGGTTTAGATTGCTGAGTTTAAAGAATACCATAGGTCCAAGGGGATTAAATCTTCTGTAGCCGCTATATTCTGACCATTCTGCCTGGCTGCATCACAGTGTGGTACGGATTTTGCAGGTACACTGATCAGCGGTCAATCCACAGGACTGCAAGAGTGGCAGAGAGGATCAATGGAACTGGAGTTCTGAGAAGAATGCACTGAAGTAATGTAGAGGGTGTTTAGCGTTAACATTTGAAGTACCGTATAGGTGTGTCCCACTGACACGTGGAAAATACGTAGGAAACGGTGATTGACACAACAGGCAAGGCAGCTATATAAGAAGATTGATAAAGCAAATGATAGATTCAGAAAGGAGTGAACGAGAAAAAGAGACGGAGGGAGTGGTTTGGTGGTGGATCAATTTGCCCTTGTTAGAAATGCTAGGGAACGTTATTTTGGATAATGAAGCTGGTGGGGTGTAACAAAAGGACAGGGGTCATCCTGTTATTGTTTCTTGTGGAGGCGAAACGTGTCGGGACTGTGGTGCTGGTAATGAAGTGTTATAGATAGAGAATTTAGGTTAAAAAGGGCTTAAGTTAAAATGTGATGATTAATCATAAAAGGGGAAGCCAGAATAGACAGGGAGCTTACCATAAAAGTTCAGTTAGACAATGTTATAACAAACAGAGATTTTCATGGTCACAGAGAGACATGTAGGAGCCAAAGATTGATAAAAAGAGTGAGAAACAGAATTTAGTGTGTGTAGAGTTCGTAGTGTACATACCAAACATGATAATTTGCAAAAACTAACCAATTAAAACAGTGTTAAAAAGAAGGGGAAGGACAAACAAAAAAGGTATAAAAATCAATGCACTGTATGTATCGGGGCTTGACTTGGCGGTCTCTGCAGACTTGTAAATAAAGCTTGTCGTGTCATCAATTTTAAAGAGACTCGTGTGACAATTTGTATTTCTGACAATTGGGGACTCGTCCGGGATCTACACTCCAGCCGTGGGAGGAGGCGAGAAAGAGGGACATCGGAGGTGGTGCACCCCGCTGAGTTCAGCGTCTCCTAGTCCCTTGCTTGTCGCCTCGGGCGGCTTGACCGAGTGGTATCCGGACAAGGTGACACGACAAGACGAAAAGGAGAGGGGTGACGGTTCAATCCCCAGGAAGACACCGGTAAGTGACAACTTACGATTGTGGTGTGGGGATTGACGGATGAGACCACCCAGGTAACGGTCATGACGGGATAAAAAACTATAAAACGATAAATCAGGTGTAGAGCCTTTGTCGTGGTGTGAGGACCCTGTCGTGGGACCCTAGGATAGACCCCAGGGAAACCTTGGCATGAACCGGCGGAGGGATAGTACCTCCGACGAGGCGTCTGAGAAGAAAGGGAGTAGGGTCCCGAACGGGAGGGTCCTCAGCAACGATAAACGGATCTAGGTGGGAAAACTTGGAGGATCAAAATCTAAGGGCTCGTCTGAAAGATCAGGACATTTCCCGGGAGTTCCCCTTGACAGCCCTTTGGGGAGAATGTTTGAAAATTGGGATAGTAAACGATATCGAGACAAAAGCAAGAAAAAGATGGTTCAATATTGTCTTCTTTGGTCTAAACAGCCTATCAAAGGTTCCTCGGTCTGGTGGCCGAAATTTGGATCTGATGAGGATTGGGTTAGACAAGCATTAAACATATATGTAAATTCGAGACAAAAGGTGAGTCAAGAAGAGTCAGCATATGCATTTTGTTGGGTTCCCTGGCCAGGATCCTTAACAAAATGTTTTAAATTGAGGGTAGCGGGAGAAAAGAAGTGGGAACCTCTGGACAACCTCCCCCCTCCTTATGTTCCCCCGGTGCCCACTGCGCCCGAGGGAAGCTCGCTGCTGGAGGGGAAAGGTGATGAATCTGATTGCCCCGGAAGGGGCCGGGAACAAAGGGATGAATTAAGGGAGTCGAACCCTAAACTTCCACCGGTAAACCGACCCTGGACCAGATCCCAGACTGGTCCAGGACCATCGAAGTCTTCAGTAAGCCTAAATCCCCTGAGGGAAGTTCCTATGGGAGGACCGGGAGGGGGAACGGGATATGTAAATGTTCCCTTAACTAGTTCGGAGGTGCGGGGATTTAAGAAGGAAATGAAAAATCTATTGGAAGATCCCATGGGACTGGCCGAACAGTTCAACCAGTTCCTGGGACCAAACACATATACCTGGGAAGAGATGCACGTAATAATGGGAACATTATTCTCACCCCAGGAGAGGCAGATGATTCGACAGGCTGCCCTCCTCATGTGGGAACGTGAACAACCTGGGGACCCCAGACCCCATGAACAAAAATATCCCTTGAATGAACCCAGGTGGGACAAACGAACACCCGAGGTATTGGCAAGTATGAGACAATATAGAGAGTGGACGATAGAAGGGATACGGGAGGCTGTGCCAAAGGGTCACAATTTCACCAAGGCATTTGGGAACCACCAGGGGAAAGATGAGTCCCCTACTGATTTCTTGGAGAGGGTGAGAAAGAATGTCCAACAGTATGCGGGTGTGGACCCTAGTACACCAATGGGTGAACAGCTTATTCGAATTGAATTTGTTTCCAAATCGTGGCAGGACATTAGAAAGAAACTAGAAAAGGAGGAGGGCTGGAATGAAAAACCCCTGAGCGACCTGTTGAAAAAGGCGCAAAGAGTATATGTGCAGAGGGAAGAGGAAGGTCAAAAGAGGGCAGCGAAGATTATGGTACAGACTATCTGACAGATAAATGCTGAGTCCAGAAGGGAAAGGAAACAAAACCTTCCTCTAAGCAACCCAAGATATCCAAGAGATGGAAGACCCCGGAGACCCGTTAAGTGCTATTACTGCAACGAGGAAGGACACTTCAAGAGGGAATTCCCCCAATATAAGAGGGAAGTGCGTACCCTCGAACTCATGGAAGAAGATTAGGGGGGTCAGGGGTTCCGAATGTTGGGGACCAGGTATAAGAGGGAACTCTCGGTAAAACTAAAAATTGGTCCCCAGGGAGAAGAGGTGGTGTTTATGGTGGACACGGGAGTGGAAGGAAGTAGTGTAATAACTGTGCCGATCGGGACCGAGCCTGTAAAAAGCAATTTGAAAATTTCTGGGATAGAAGGAACTCCCAGAATGGTATCGATAATTCCCCAAGTGACAGTGAAGCTGGAAGGGAGAGAAGGGGTACAGGACCTCTTGTTGTTACCGTCGGCCGGATTTAACCTCCTAGGAAGAGATTTACAGGCTCTCCTAGGTTTGGGTGCTCTCCCCGTGGACGGAGAAGTGCGAGTCCACCTCTGTGCTCTGAAGGAGGAGGATGAACGGCAGATTGACGAGAGAATCTGGTATAAGAAGGGAAATCGAGGAGGTCTGGACATCCCACCTTTACATGTCACATTAATACCAGGTCATCAGCCGGTAAGGAAACGTCAGTATCCTCTTTCTTTGGAAGGGAGGAAGGGGCTACAGCCGGTAATTGAGACCCTAATACGAGACGGACAATTGGAGGAATGCATGTCACCCTATAACACCCCTATACTCCCAGTGAAAAAGTCAGATGGATCCTATCGTCTAGTTCAGGATCTAAGAAGTTTGAATGCTATTGTTCAGACCCGCCACCCAGTGGTGCCTAATCCTTATACTATTATGAGTCGGATTCCCCCAGACCATGAGTGGTTTAGTGTTATCGACCTGAAGGACGCCTTCTGGACGTGTCCACTAGAAGAGGGAAGTAGAGATATGTTCGCGTTTGAATGGGAGAATCCATGGACAGGTAGACGGAGGCAGCTTCGGTGGACTGTATTGCCCCAAGGGTTCACTGAATCTCCGAACCTGTTTGGACAAATGCTAGAACAAATCCTGGCGGACTATCCACGATCCGATGATTCCCAACTGATGCAGTATGTGGACGATTTACTGTTATCAGGACCCAAAGAACAGGAAATGAGGGGAGATACAATTAGACTCTTGAATTATCTGGGGAAAAATGGTCTGCGAGTGTCCAGGAACAAGTTACAGTTCGTTGAGAGGACTGTGGTATATCTGGGACACCAGATAAGTAAAGGACAGAGACGGATTACCCCTGAACGGAGTGCGGGAATCACTAGAATGCCGTTACCCCGTAATTAGAAGGAAATAAGACAATTCCTGGGACTCTTAAGTTACTGTAGGTTATGGATAGAGGACTACTCAGCGTTGGTGAAGTTTATGTATGAAAAGCTGACAAATGAAGATGAATATCCATTGAAATGGACCCAGGAGGAGAAGGGATGGTTTGAGGACTTGAAGCATCGCCTGACGCGAGCCCCAGTACTCACTCTGCCCTCTTTAAAACAACCCTTCCAGCTATTTGTCACTCATAACCAAGGAACAGCTGTGGGAGTTTTAACGCAGGAAAAAGGCGGTCAGCGACACCCAGTGGCTTTCCTATCCAAAATTATGGACCCAGTGTCTCGCGGATGGCCGACGTGTATCCAGGGAGTAGCGGCTGCTGCTCTGTTGGTGGAGGAGGCACGTAAACTTACTTTTGGAGGAAGGATGACTGTGTACACCTCCCATTCTGTGAGTGTTCTATTAACACAAACCGCCCATCGATGGCTGACTGATTCCCGCATATTAAAGTACGAGACCATTTTAATGGTTGGTGAAGATCTACAGTTTGCTAAGAATAATAGTTGCACCCAGCTCAGTTTTTATACGGCAGTGAAACAGGGGAAGAAGTGGAGCACGACTGTGTCGAGTTGACGGACCTTCAGACCAAGACCCGAGAGGACCTTTGCGATACTCCTCTGGGAGAGGAATATGAATTCTACATTGACGGCTCCGCCAGATGTGTTGACAGAATGAGGAGAAGCGGGTATGCCATAATAGAAGGAAATGCTTGGAAAGTGGTAGAATCTGCGAAGCTACCCGGAAGCTGGTCGGCACAGTCCTGTCAACTATATGCCTTGCAAAGAGCCCTCAGAGTACTAGCAGGGAAAACTGGAACAATTTACACTGACTCCAAATACGCATACGGGGTAGTGCATACCTTTGGTAAGATCTGGAAGGAGAGCGGTCTGATTACATCAAGAGGAAAGGAATTGGCACACGAACAGATGATTACTATGACTTTGGAAGCACTGACATTACCCCGGGAAATAGCAGTGGTCTACATACCAGGCCATCAGAGGGGAGATACCCCGACCGCAATTGGGAACAGACTGGCTGATGAAGAGGCCAAAAGGGCAGCCATGCAACAAGAAGTCCGTTTGCTGACCTTAATCCCAATAAGACAAGGTATAAAAAAGGCTCCCATTTTCACTGCTAAGGAAGAAAAGGACATGGCTCAGCTGGGCGCAAACCAGCTGCCTGATGGATCATGGAAGACACCGGATGGAAGAATGGTTCTAAATAAGGAAATAACTCGCAATATTTTAAAACACCTGCATCATCAGAGCCACTGGGGCACCCAGGCCTTGTGCGACACAGTGCTTCGAGAATATGTGTGTAAGGGGATCTACACCTTGGCCCAACAGGAGGTGCAGAACTGCCACATCTGCACAAGAATTAATAAGAAGGTAATGAGGACGAGTTTCATGGGAGGTCAACTTCAGCACGAAATTGATTTATCAGAAGATGGTTCTCTTCCCTGGGTTAAGGTCCCCATTCAGAAATAATACACACATTTTAAAGAAAGAAAGGGGTGGATTGTTATAGATAGAGAATTTAGGTTAAAAAGGGCTTAAGTTAAAATGTGATGATTAATCATAAAAGGGGAAGCCAGAATAGACAGGGAGCTTACCATAAAAGTTCAGTTAGACAATGTTATAACAAACAGAGATTTTCATGGTCACAGAGAGACATGTAGGAGCCAAAGATTGATAAAAAGAGTGAGAAACAGAATTTAGTGTGTGTAGAGTTCGTAGTGTACGTAACAAACATGATAATTACAAAGGCAAGTGTACTTAGGATGATTTTGCAAAAACTAACCAATTAAAACAGTGTTAAAAAGAAGGGGAAGGACAAACAAAAAAGGTATAAAAATCAATGCACTGTATGTATCGGGGCTTGACTTGGCGAGAAGCCAGTTGAGTCCAACTCTGCAGACTTGTAAATAAAGCTTGTCGTGTCATCAATTTTAAAGAGACTCATGTGTGAGAATATGTATTTCTGACATGAAGCATATGCGTGTGAGGTCTGAATTGAATATAGAAGATGGAAAATTAGTTTATTGCACTGTTTTAATAAAGGTATTTGTTCGTTAATAAGTATTCAATTATCCATTCATTGGTGGATTGCCTCGATGCGCCTTGAGTAATTAATAGACCTAAACTTTAAACACTGAGTGAAATTACATTTGCAATAATGTATGCAGATTTGTTTACCGATTGAAAGAACGCATGTTATACTTCGGAGAGTATGCATCGATGATTCAGGAGGATGTTGGCTGCATGCGAGAACATGCCTAATGAATATAGAGTGAACTGGAATCTTTGGGAGATAATTTGGTTAAATTAGAGTAGGTTACACACATACACACATTTAAAAAAAAATTATTTGAAATACTGAAGAATTCATATTCAGGGACTTTACAGAAACTATGGAGAGTGCTATGCATATTTCAGAGGTAGCTGCTAATTAAAATGATAACATCAAATGAATCGACTGGAGACACGTCGTCTGTGTTTGAACATTTTTACAAGGCTTCTGATCTTTCTGTAAAATGCACAGAAAGCTCACTCATGAGAAGTTTTGTTTACACACGACAACAGATGCAAACAAAAGACTAACTCCTAATGTTTTCAGGAGAAGCTGGGATTTTTAGGCAAGTGATGTATAGCAGTTGGAGAGAGAGAGATAAAGAGAGAGAGAGGGAGAGAGAGGGAGAGATAAAGAGAGAGAGAAAAAGAGAGAGAGAGCGAGAGATAAAGAGAGAGAGAGATACATAGAGAGAGAGATAGAGAGAGGAGAGAGAGAGAGAGAGAGGAGAGAGAGATAAAGAGAGAGAGAAAAAGAGAGAGAGAGAGAGATAAAGAGAGAGAGATAAATAGAGAGAGAGATAGAGAGATAGAGAGAGGGAGGAAGAGAGAGAGAGAGAGAGAGAGAGAGAGAGAGAGAGAGAGAGAGAGAGAGAGAGAGAGAGAGAGAGAGAGAGAGAGAGAGCGGTAAAACAAGTTCTCTCAGCCAGTGTGTGTATGTGAAACTGAAAGACAGATGAACAGTGCAAGCCAGGAATGTTGTAAGTAAAGAGAAGCTCCAGAGCGGAGGATGGCTGGAAGTGCTATCTGCCTGATATTTCTCTTGGAATAAGCAGAACAGAAAGGAACCTTGTGATAGCCTGATAGAAATATGTTATCATCTGGAGAACCCAGATGGGGCAAGATTGATCAGCAAGATATTGATGTAATTAATGTTGGTACCTCAATTGTTTAAATATTGGAACAACTGATCTCGCTCTGTAAGCACTACGAGAAACTTCCAGAGCGGTAAACATTTACCCTTCGAACACTAAAACCTGGTGAACTTTATACATGTTAAATTCTGTGCACAGTATAAGAATTGCCTCCAACTATACTACTTGGAAGAAAGCGAAGTGAGATTGAACTGTGATGCAAAGAGGTTTTCTTAAATGTACACACTCATAATACACATGCCCTTAGGATTTGAAGGGGGTTAATTTGGGGTAGGTAAGTTAATAGAGATAAGTTAATGTTTGATTCTGTTTTCATGTTAAAAGACAATTAAAACAACTTTTGTATAAATATCCATTTGTCGTTGTGAATATCTATTGTTGCTGGATTTTGGGGTCGTTTGGGCTCGTAACAGTAGTTAAACAATACCCATGCGAGGAAAGTACTTCATCTACACAGTAAATAAATAAACATTGTTTTATGAAATTGAAATTCTCTGATAGTCTGAGCCGATCGTTTAGTATTCAGCATCCTCACTGCCAGTGGGAAGCTTGTATTTTACCCACTTTGGAGCGATGAATATTAGAGGTGACTACGTCAGTGTGGATATGAATAGGAAGAGAATATATATGGTGAGCTCCCAGATCCTTTTTTTCCGGAGCAGCCAGAGTGAATGGTAGACAATATCATGAAAGGTCTATGGATTCGACAGTCAGTACCTTACCCCTGCCGCTAAAATAGCGAATTCCTTTGGACATCGGTTTAAGGTGAGTGGAATTAAATGGAAATTAGTTCTTAGAGTAAGGTTATATAAAAATGAATGGTAGGTTCCCTGAAATCGTAGCCAAGGTCGTGGTCCTGTCTGGTACATCAGAGACATTAACAAATATATGAACACTGACTATCATAAAATTGAGGATTAAGTTATTATCGCAGATCTGAGGATTAAAGAGATCGCTGGAGCATCTTGGTTTGAAACGACAGTAGTTAATATTCAGAGTTCTATGTATTATGTTTTAAAATACGATGGGTGTTTTAGAAACGGCATTGAAACAGCGAACATCAAATAATGGATCTGTAGAATCGACTTAAAGTTGTCTAATTCAAGTGAACATTTGTAGGAACTAACGAAATGCAAGAGTGGAATGTTCAAATTTAAAACCATATATATTAATCATGATCTGCCTCGGCATGGAGAAAATTGTGAAAGCAATAATGTTAAAATGTGTAGATAACCTGTATATATTTTAAAGTCATGTCACTCATGGAGAGCAAATGATGTTGTCTTCATAGGTGAACATGGAATTAAGTGTGATGATTGAGCAGGAACAGATCGAAGTTTGAATAATTCACGAATTGAAAAACCGAGGGGAATGAATATTCCAGGAACTTAATGACAGAAGCATGTAAAGAAGGGAAAAGTTCAGTAAGTGACATCTTTGCAGAAATGTTACAGGTGTTGATGTACAATTAATCGATGTAATCAAAGTTCATTAATCGGCACCAAATATTTTAAAGCGTTCGCAAGATTCCAAATTGTGTTTACGTGCTGTCTGAGAAGAAAGGACGCATCAAATGTCAAAATATAATTTTGGATTGTAAGAAGTACTGTATACAGTTATTATGGTCATTGGAATCTCGGGAAAATGTTTTCCTCACCATTTAGTTTCGAGCTCAGATAGTTCCTGGGTGTGTTAGAATAGTCTTTCATGACATTCATACTTCCTTTCTGGTTGTAATTTGGTCCAACAACAGTACACGTTCTGCCCTGTTGGTTTCACCCTGAACTTCCTAGGACATGACATGTACAATTATTTCTCTATGAATTAATGCCATTCGCTGAAAGCCGAACAAAGGCGCTGAATCACTGTTAACCCAACAGTGTCTGTTAAAATGATCATCAGTTGTTCAAAGATTTCTCTGGATTTCGGACTTGTTTCCACAATTTGTACATGCTCCAACCCACTCTCCTTATTGGACACGTGTCAAGAGCATCATCCAATTTATCAATTGTCTCTAATCTCTTGCAGTCCTAGAATGTCCTTTTAATGTTTCGTTTGGAGTTTCAATGCAAAGACTCTCCGACTTTTGTACCATTCATGAGTTAATTTATTGTTTAATTTCCGAATGAGGAGAACAACAGCCATCACTGGATATTTTACCACACTCACAAATTCTTGCCGAAACTTTGACTGAGTCACGCCATAAATAAAATAATTTGTACATAAGCTTACCTTTTGTAATAAATATCTGACTTGTCCAAAGATGTATTCATAAGGTTTGTAATAATTGGTATTTTTGACTGCAACGTTGTAATATAAATAATCAACAAGAGTCGTTAACCACAGGAGAATGAATCTGCCGGAGATTGTGTAGAGTAAGACCACAGACCTCCTCCTGCTCTCCAGATCTGTGTTTTTAAAATTCTCCTCCTTGTTCTGACCCTTCAAGGCCATTCGGACGCGACTGGCCAGTAGAATGTGCCTCACAGACAGAACATTGAAAAGTTATATTACAGCAAAAGGGACCAAGGGAACGACTACCTTGTCAAATCGGCTATATTGCAGCCACCCAGGATCTGTTAAATAGGATGTCTTTCTATCATAGAACCAAGGCACGTTGTCAATTATCATTCGCGCTTCAGATGTAAAATAGAACATTGCGTTTTTTAAGGACATCAGAACTCGCGTTGTTGACAGAACCATAGTCGCAGTTTTCCCTCTGCAATACCTGGTTTTCAGTTTCCGTCAACAGATGAGGACAAACCGGTCAAAGGTGAAGTTGACAGTGAACCAAACAGAACTGTCTCTCGTGGCGCACATCAAGACAAATATAATGTTGCAGTACGGATATATATCGAGAAAGGTTCCAGAGAAATAGAAATGCATCCGCCTCAATATCACAGCGGAAATCACGGCCATTAGATCTGCTGCAGCCATGAACACGTGGTAACGAGTGGTGCAGGTGGAGAGTCCGCACTTTGCCCGGATAGGACCACAATCGCCAGGAGATTAACTGGACAAATAGAAAACTAAATTGCAGATTGCTGACAAACCGTCCTCCCTCTCAAATCTGCGATAAGCAGTGACATGGGTGAATACTGGCTGTAATCTGAGGGGAGATTTGAAATAAATCACATCACATCTGGAACCCACGTTAACGGGTGCATCAACAGCAATGCTTATGTTTTCATAAATTTGATAGAGATGAATAAAGTTGTCATTGCTGATTTCGACGCAATCGGGAATAAACACTCGCGACGTTTTGGACACATGTGGAAGCGAGTCGGATGTGAACCGCAATGCCCAAAACTGCTTGACATTTCATTAAAAAAATAAATGCATTTCAGGCCATCACATTATCCAAGCTCTCCTCCACAGAATCTGTCTGCAACCACAACCCCAGTCTTATGAATATTGCCAGCATATTAAAGAGCCAATACCGCTATGGCTTCCTTCTTATGAATGAAAGAGAATAAATCACTTTTCATATTTATTTTACATTATAGTTTAATTTGTGAATGTGATTGTCATGTTCTGAATTCGTTAGAAACACATGATATCTTTAGGTCTTTATGTGGACCATTGTTGAGAGAAAGGCCGTTTCATCCAATTATTTATGAGCGTTCAGATAATCATAAACTTGAACTAGAACTTCCCGTTGAACTTATTTTGGTTAAACTATACACTGAAAATACAAATCCACAGATCGAAGGAATTTTTTTTTCCCAACTGACAAATACTCTTTAAAATACCTGTCCGTGATTGAAACAATGGCAATGCTTTCAATCGCAGTTTTCTCTGCATTATCCATGAAGGTTTTGAATATGTTATTTCCACTGACTTCCCTTAGTTTGTTTATTTTACATTCAACTCGACTTTAGTGATTAGTAATATTTAAAATTCAACAGGAATTTCAGCGCCAGTAAGAGAAAGATATGAACTAAATGTTTGTATTATTAGAAAAGTTGGTACATGGTTGTCATAAACACAAATGTCTCAAGCCGAAGCCTTCATGAATTTTGATTCAACGACACGAAACGCACCATCCCCATGATTACAGAATCTGCCTCTGCAGCCTCCTCCTCCCGTTTCTGTCCAGAATATTTTCAGCAGTTTTCAGTCCTTTGCTTGAATGACGCCCAATGGACGGACTGTATGAAGTTATTGGAGAATGCTCCTTGATTCTGAGGGAAAGAATCCGAGCGTGGTATCAGAAACTTCATGGTAATGAGAAGAAGGGAGAAATGCGATACTCTTTATATATGTCATCAACTAAAGTAATCTGAAAACATTAGTCATTTCAGGGCAACTATCAATGGAATAGTTATTAAAATATATTTAGCTGGTCATTGAAAAAAAATCTGAGTGAATAACCACAAAATGATATAACATGTAGAGTGAAGTGGAGGACGTTGAAGAATGAAGAGAAAGAGAGGAATCTTGGAATAATGGACGTCATTCTTTGAAAGTGGATTCTCCTGTAGATAGGGTGGAAAAGAAGGTTTTTCTTATGATGGCCTTTATATATAGAAGCATTGAATATAGGAGCTGGGAGGTGATGTTGAGACTGTTCAAGGCATTGGTGAAGCTAAATATGGAGTACTGTGTGTAGTTCTGAACCCCAAATTATAGGAAGGATGTTAATAAAGCAGAGAGGGTCCAGAGAAGATTTACTAAAATGTTTTCTGGATTGCAGTATCTAGAATACAAAGAACGATTGAGTAGATGGGACTTTATTCATTGGAGCTTGGAAGATTGAGGGGGGATTTGTTAGAGGTGTATAAAATTATGAGGGGGCTAGATAGAGGAGACGTAAAAAGGCTCTTCCCCTTTAGGGTTGGTGAGATTGGAAAGTTAATTTTTAGGGGCAAAAGTTTAGAGGTAACATTTTCTCATTTAGGAGAAAGTTGGATGAGTGCGTGGATGTGAGGGTATTGAAGAGTTATGGACATGGAGCAGGTAGATAGGACTAGTGGAGTTCTATTAAATAGGTGATCGCTCTAGATGGGACGAGATGGCATGTTACTGTACTGTAATTTTTTAATGGTTATACGGTTATAGAAGTTTCCGGTACTGGAACAAAATATTTCGGACACATTTTCTGCCGAGCATAAATGCCCTAATTAACTTAAGTTCTTTCGCTTGCATGTCATGGGCATGATTGCAAAGCTTCGATATCTGGAAGTATCTGAAACGTTAGTATTTTACCTGCTTCTACCAGAACAGCTGGAACGTCTTACCATGCATCTACTGCTCCATTCATCATTCCCTTGTCAATCCCCTCAAACTTTCTCTTTTCATCGAAATGAACGTTCTCGAAAATGAAACATGTTGGTCTGCACAGTATTACAAAGATAACATTTCTGCCGTTTGATAGGTTTGAAATAATTTTAAAAATCAAGAATTATTCAGTAATGACAATTAGAACAATAGTTGTATTCTCCGCTCAGTGAATGGAAACAGGTGCAAATGGGGTTTTATACGCATAATAATAGAACAGCATTGTTGGTAAAAAAATATTGTGTGTTCTCTGATTTGGAAGTGAATTCAAGAAAGTTCAGAGCACGGGGGCGGGATTCCATATGTGAATTAGAGATTAAATGTAAATCGCTGACATATACTCATCAACAACTCCAACAACTGCAATAATCATGTAGCATACTCTTACTAAGTTGGATTTGTTGATGGGTTACTGGTATGTGCCTTTAACTGAGAGAGGAAAGAATATTTTTGCTTCTGTTACTCCATCCGGTTTAAATAATTATAATGTGTTACCTTGTGGCATGATAAATGCCCCTGCAACATTTCAAAGGATGATGAATTCGGTAATCGAACGGTTAACACATACAAATGGTCAGAGTGACACATGGGAAGAACATTTGAAGGAATTTGACAAATTGTTTGCAAGATTATCCAAAGCAAACTTTGACAACTGGGTGGTCGATTCCATTATATTTTTTCAATAAAACTTCACCTTCTTCTCCCTCACTAACATCCACTGCTACAGAAAAAGGTTGATGAAAATCAAGATTTAAAGCTGTCTGATACACTTTAGTCCAAACGTATCTCTCATTTTTAATCAAAGGTTTTGTTAAAGGAAGAGTAAACTCATCAAAATCTCTGCAGAACTTCCTGCCATTCCCATAAACCTTGTCACTGCTTACCTGCCATTGGGAATAGGAAACTCAGAAACTTTGCTTGAATAGTTGCAACTTTGCAATGACCAACTACATGATTCAAGAATGTTACGATGGCATTTGAAAATTCACTCTTTGCAAAATTAACATATAATCTTGGAAATATTATCAACAGGATTCACATCTGAACTTTCACATTCCGTGTATTGAGTCTCTACGTTCTGTATTTTACTCCCCAATATGCCCATCACGCACACACACACATATAATCTATCTCTCTTTCTCTCTTTTCCATTCTCTCTCTCTCTCTCTCTCTCTCTCCCTCTCTCTCTCTCTCTCTCTCTCTCTCTCTCTCTCTCTCTCTCTCTCTCTCTCTCTCTCTCGCCCCATCCCCACTATTATTTCCATGCGGTTGGTAGTCACTTTTTCTCGCTTTAATGTTGTAATCCGTTTTTCCATATAAATACCAGTGATTATTGCGTTTCTGTCGATGGGTACTTTTTGCTTTCGTAAAATCTGCATTGATTAACAATATCAAATGCACATTGGACAGGGGGAGAGATCAGCAAATCAAATATTCCAAATTAACTTTTTCTGTGTGTCCTCTCCCGACCCATTAAATATGTCTGTTGAGTCACACATGAACTACATCCCTTGAATGTTTCAGAGAGTTGGATGTGCAATGAAAATCCTCAGGTGGTGCAACGTGCGTTCTGGGTTCTGGAGATTGAGGAACTGTCCTCCGTGGTTTCAGCGGTAGTGCGTTTCGAGATACAGAGTCAGTCGGAGGTTCGATCTTCAGATGTGATTAAAGTAGAGTTGTGCAAAGAGAAAATATTACATCAAATGTTAGTCAGCCATATTCATTTTGAATGTTGCTGCAGCCTTGAGTGGAAAACAGACTTCTTCCCGCCCTCAAATGAGTGTCTTTCTGTGTCAGCCTGTAGTATGTCTCTCCAACATGGAGAACAGCGACCAAGGGCATCAGCCACAGTTCAGCAATTTAGACGAGTAGACAGTAAGTCGCTGCAGCATTTGAAAGGTCTGTTTTTGCCCTGGGTGTAAGCAAGCGGCTCAATGAATGAACAAGTGTTGCACTACCAGAACTGTAATGAAGAATGAAGTTGGTGCGAAGAAACAACGAGATGGCGGTGAAATATATCTAGACATGAAATTAGGGCATGCATCCGGTCATTTTGACGAGGGATAACAAAAAAGTCGCCGTATATTGTCACTCGGGAACATGGATCATTGCCCTACTAGCATTTTGGGATTAGTAATACGAGTTAAACGTTTAAACACTTTCACCACTTCCTGTCTGAATTTGCGCTGGGTCATTGCGTAGATTGTGTATTGGTACCTGCACTGGCGCGAAGGAGTAAGAGCCCCACCTCGTTCGCCACGGCCGAGGGGCTCCGGAGATCCACGCTGACAAAATTAATCGTGTCTCGAGTACAGATGTATGTCACAGTTCCCGTCATCCAGAGTACAATGGAAGTGCCAGAGACCGTGAACAGTAAGACGGTGGACTTGCGACTATTCTCCATCTCACCGTCCTTCCCTTCTCATCTCTTTAGCTCTCGCCGAACCCAACTGGCCTCCACGATATATCTGACTGTAAGCCCGTTCAGAATCAACCTGAGAGCGAAAGGGAGTAAGGCGAGTGAGATGACCATCAACAATTGGAAAATGAGGCAACCGATGGAGGTGAAGTAGGCGGCTGGTGGCTGGCACCCCCATTTCACTTTACCCTTCGTAAAGCGAGGCTCGTAAATAAAGTGAAAGGGGATGTATTTTAATCCGATCTGGACACACAAGGACAAAACAACCACGGCGGCCACCCGATCAGTGCAATAACTGTGTCTGATGTTTTACATTTTACTATGAATAATCAATTTTTGAAGATTGTGAATCAAATAGGGATTCAAAAATAGAAGATTGTTTTGATGCTGTTTAATTCATTACTTTGCAATGAATAAAGGAAAAGTTTAATGTTCTGAATAATGCTTGTGTTGTATTATCAAGTTAAGGCTTTTGTGATTGATAAATTAGGTCAAATTTAAGATTACAGACAGTATGAATTAGAATTATTGGTTACTAAATGTAATATGATTAAATCTATTTCAAAAATTTATAAATTACTTCAAAGAAAATCTCCTAAATTATGTATTTATAAATCAAAATTTAGATTTGATTTAATTGATTTTGATAGAAAGATAGATTTGAATGGAAGCAGTTATTTGAAGACGCAACATCAAAAATTATTAATGTAAGATATAGATGTTAATTATGTTTTTGAGTCATTATATTTAACCACTCAAAATTTTTTTTAAAAGTACTTGACGCCACATTATAAGCTTTTTGTTTAAGATTTGGTCAAGAAGGTGGCTCTTATTTTTATTCTATCTTTCTGGAGAGAGATGAAAATATTTCTTGAAAAAACATTGAATGTAAAATTCACGCTTGACGTAATTTTATTTTTGTTGCGTAATATTAAAATTATTAGTCTGATTACCTGTGTATCAAATTCAATTCTTACAACTATGTTTAGACATTTCCAGAAAATGCATAACCATGACTTGGAAATCAGCTGTAGATTTAGGCATACAGAGATGGCATGCTGAATTATGTTCTAGTAATCCACTTGAAAAAATATAACATAACTTACACAATAAATACAATTTATTGTAATATGAAGCCCAAATGTACATTATTTTGGTTTGAGAGCTCTGAATAAGCCATCTGAGTGGTAATTTTCAGCTCCGCAGTTATTGAATTAGTTATATTTATATTTTTGTCATTCTCTTTTCTTCCATTATATTAGAGTTTAGGGTTGGTTGGCGGTGGGGAGGTAGGCATAAGGGTTACACACAAAAATGTATTGTCTTTTAGATTTATGTTTAATAATTATAATTGTGGTTTAAATAAGTTATATATAAAATATTTTTATAAATCACGGACATGTGTAAAACTAGCAAAATTGACCTGCATCTAACACAGGTTTGTAATCTGACCTGATGTTTCATGGATGATGTCACGTCCCGTCCAAGTGACAGAAGGAATGACTTGTGTATGCCCAGCATGCAAGCCTGGAGGTGTCAGTCTTGTACTCGACTCCACAGCATGTATACCAACTCGACCACGTGTACAAATGAACACCGAGGTCTATAATAGCTCAGTGCAGAATAGTTGGCTAATAAAATGGTATTGAACCGACATTATATTGAAAAGATGTAAAGAAAGAACTATATAACTATCTAATTATTGATGCCCTCCGTTGGCAGGCTACTAGTATAACACAAAGATTCAACTATTAAATATAATAAAGAAGGTAATCATGTTGTCCTGTAGAGTCCACTACAAAGTCGTGCAACACATGTTGAGTTAGATAGTTTTTTTGTGACTTCGTTTTTAAAGAATCTGGCTAAAATTGTCGTTGGGTATTTAGTCAGTTCAGGAACAACACTAAAATGAAGAAAGTCATCAAACAAAATGTAATATGGTTCAGTTACATACAGTACATGGACAGATGAATTGAATTTAATCTTGACAAGTGAGCAATATTGTTCTTTGGGGGATCTGGATACTTTACAGTAAATGGGAGGACTCAAAAAAGCATTGATGTGCACTGGCCCCACGTCGATAAGCTCTATTAAATGGCATCACAAATATATAAGGTGATAAGTTTGGTCAGTTCTCACACTTGCATTCATTGGTCTAGATACTAACAACAAAGCAAGGTCACCTTGCTTTTGGACAATTATGGTTCCACTATGAAAAGACTAAATAAATTTTTGAAAAGAAGCAGTATGAATTGACAGTATTTTTGTCTGGATTAGATGACATGAATTATAAGGACAGGCTTGGAAATCTGGTTTTCTCTGGAGATTTCTTGGCCAAGGGATGACCTGACGGGTTTATAAAATTACATGAGATATTAATAGAGAGGACAGCTAGACTATATTAAATAGGCTAGCAACATCACATACAAAAACACATGCATTTAATAGGATGAGGAATTATTTAAAGGGATGTGCGGTGAAGGATTTTGACACAGAGAGTGGATGTCAGGAATAAACATAGGAAGAAATAGAACTGGCAATCAGGAATAAACGTGATAAGAAATATAATGTGAAATTGGGAGGGCTTTCCAGATATATACATGAAAGTGGAATGTTACATGCCCAGAGGACTGCAAAACCCAGCAGCAATTGATATTGAACAAAGCAAATGGTTACTGGAACAAAAGTTACTTTTAATTAACTTTAAACATGAAAACAGTAACACATTTTAACTTTTCACGATGAACTTTATTATCATAACATGATTCCCTTCTAATTCTAAGTGCACGTGTGTGTAATGTGTGTGTGTAAGTTCAGAAATGTTCTTTGATTTAAGGTCCAATCTCACTTCTTGTTCCTCTATGTTTACTCGTTTCAGGAAATTTTTATACTGTATTTAACATTTATGAAGTTTACCAGTCTTTCGTGCTTGGACGTAAATGTTTACCCTTAGGCCAGAAGAAATGTAATTCTGTCTTCCCCCAGTTGGACTAATAAATATCCAAATTAATATACTTAACAAAAGTCTGTAAAGTTTGCTCGTAAGTTGTGTGAATTTTAAAAGATTATAAAGGCTGCTAATACAAAGAAGTCGAAAGCACAGATTCAGAAGAACTTCTTCTTAAAAGTACAGAAGAAATGAGGCTGTCATGATAATGAATATGTATGAGATGTACCGGAAGTCACGTGGTATGAGAGAGAGAAGAACACAAGCAAGAGAACAAAGGAAACCGGAGAATAAAGCCACAGAGAATTTTACCTGATAAAACTTGTGTTTAATGTTTTATTAACTTCACATTTCGGGCCACAAATGTGACAGAGGCCTACTTACCAAGTGGAATGCACGGATCGATTGGACAGCCGCTTTAGCAGCAACACACTCCAGCTCGTTGAAATATTACCCTGGCACACTCACAAGATGGCGCAGGGCTTCCAATTGTTTCCTCTTATCTTGATCAGCATGTCCGCGATGTCGGGTGCGCTTTAGAAGTGCCGGAGGTAATAGAGTCAGGCCCGACGCGCGATGCCGCTGCAGATCCCAGTGGCACGGAGGCCCGAGACAGTGAGTCGGAAGACTTGCAGGGTCGGGCCAGGCGCTGCTGCGCATGCGTGGTACATCGCAAGTGCGCAAGCTTCTCCAAAGAGTCTGGGCTGTCAACGAATTTGGCAGGCAATGACGTGTACATGTCGGGTCTTGGTCTGCAGGTGTGCACACCAGAAGCAAAGTGATGAATATGGCAGATTCATAGGAACAACAAGGAAAAGCTTTGTGCCAAACTGAAGAAATAGAGGAAGAGTCATTAACTGCTATTTAAGGGAAAGGAGGTAGGCCTCATGGAAAGACTAGTGATACCACATTTCATGCTGTTGTTTCAATTTTAGAATCTATAACTCAATAAATGGGTAACATATCAATACAAACGTCTACTCACTTTGACCATGGATTTATGAACATGAAGGAAAAAAAATGAATAATATCTGTGAAGAAGTTTCTTCTGTGAAGTAAGATATTTCTGTTATTAAAGCTGATGTTAATATATGCTTGAATATGGTGGATACAGTTCAAGGCAATTTTAAGAAGATGGAGGGTACCTTTTGAGTTTGTAAAGAACAATTATATCATGGATGGGAAATTGAGAAGAAGGACAATGCAGAAAATAGACTTTTTGGAAAATCAGAGCTGTCGGAATGTAAAAATAATAGGAATTCCTCAAGGAATTGAGGGTTTGGATCCAATAAAATTATTTAAAAAGTGGATTCCTGAAGCACTGAGATTGGAACTTTTTCCAGAAGGTTTGGAATTAGATAGAGCACATAAGACCTTATGAAGTAAACCATATCCGGCTCAACCTCCACGAGCTCTTTAGATTAGTTGTCTATGCTACCAATATAGGGAATCTATTTTGAGAGTAACTGTCCAAAATGCACGCTGATATCAATCCCCTTTGATGGTACATGGAAATAAGGTATTTTACTATCCAGATTTGAGTCAAGAAATTGTTAAAAGGCTTAAGAATTTAATTCTGCTAAAGATGTGCTTTGGCAGAAGGGTTATAAATGTTCTTTTAGGTACCCTGAAGTTTTGAAGATTCCTAAAGGTAATTTCGATTCACAGTGCTTTGAGAGTGATCACGATGCTTTAATTTTTCCCAATTCTTTGCCAGACAGGGGGACTGAAAGGCATTCTTCACCTAAGAGGAAGACATCTGTTAAGAAGAATGGAAATGGAAGCGGGAAAACATCTCCGAATAATATGTCAAACATCTTGATTGATATTGATGATCCTGATCAAGTTTTGAGATTGAATTCATTGGGTTTGTGAGGTGATTTACACTTGTAACTTTATAAGTCTGATTGGGTGGATGGAGGTTGCTGAAGCTTTCGGAAGTCATCTACCACCAGTGGGAGGGATTTTATTTCATTCCACACCCAGTTAAGTAGGGAGGTTCTTTGTAGTTTATTTTTTATTTAAAAAAACATTTTTAAATACAGGCTAGAATAGTGTAAGTTCTACTTTGTTTAGGGAGGGGTTTAGTGATTGCTTAATTTAGATTACTAGCAGGTATGGATGGAATCCCCCCAGAGGTCTGGAAGGCTGGTGGCAAAACTCTGCATGCCAAACTGCATGAGTTTTTCAAGCTTTGTTGGGACCAAGGAAAACTGCCTCAGGATCTTCGTGATGCCACCATCATCACCCTGTACAAAAACAAAGGCGAGAAATCAGACTGCTCAAACTACAGGGGAATCACGTTGCTCTCCATTGCAGGCAAAATCTTCGCTAGGATTCTACTAAATAGAATAATACCTAGTGTCGCCAAGAATATTCTCCCAGAATCACAGTGCGGCTTTCGCGCAAACAGAGGAACTACTGACATGGTCTTTGCCCTCAGACAGCTCCAAGAAAAGTGCAGAGAACAAAACAAAGGACTCTACATCACCTTTGTTGACCTCACCAAAGCCTTCGACACCGTGAGCAGGAAAGGGCTTTGGCAAATACTAGAGTGCATCGGATGTCCCCCAAAGTTCCTCAACATGATTATCCAACTGCACGAAAACCAACAAGGTCGGGTCAGATACAGCAATGAGCTCTCTGAACCCTTCTCCATTAACAATGGCGTGAAGCAAGGCTGTGTTCTCGCACCAACCCTCTTTTCAATTTTCTTCAGCATGATGCTGAACCAAGCCATGAAAGACCCCAACAATGAAGACGCTGTTTACATCCGGTACCGCACGGATGGCAGTCTCTTCAATCTGAGGCGCCTGCAAGCTCACACCAAGACACAAGAGAAACTTGTCCGTGAACTACTCTTTGCAGACGATGCCGCTTTAGTTGCCCATTCAGAGCCAGCTCTTCAGCGCTTGACGTCCTGCTTTGCGGAAACTGCCAAAATGTTTGGCCTGGAAGTCAGCCTGAAGAAAACTGAGGTCCTCCATCAGCCAGCTCCCCACCATGACTACCAGCCCCCCACATCTCCATCGGGCACACAAAACTCAAAACGGTCAACCAGTTTACCTATCTCGGCTGCACCATTTCATCAGATGCAAGGATCGACAATGAGATAGACAAGAGACTCGCCAAGGCAAATAGCGCCTTTGGAAGACTACACAAAAGAGTCTGGAAAAACAACCAACTGAAAAACCTCACAAAGATAAGCGTATACAGAGCCGTTGTCATACCCACACTCCTGTTCGGCTCCGAATCATGCGTCCTCTACCGGCACCACCTACGGCTCCTAGAACACTTCCACCAGCGTTGTCTCCACTCCATCCTCAACATCCATTGGAGCGCTTTCATCCCTAACGTCGAAGTACTCGAGATGGCAGAGGTCGACAGCATCGAGTCCACGCTGCTGAAGATCCAGCTGCGCTGGATGGGTCACACCTCCAGAATGGAGGACCATCGCCTTCCCAAGATCGTGTTATATGGCGAGCTCTCCACTGGCCACCGTGACAGAGGTGCACCAAAGAAAAGGTACAAGGACTGCCTAAAGAAATCTCTTGGTGCCTGCCACATTGACCACCGCCAGTGGGCTGATAACGCTTCAAACCGTGCATCTTGGCGCCTCACAGTTTGGCGGGCAGCAACCTCCTTTGAAGAAGACCGCAGAGCCCACCTCACTGACAAAAGGCAAAGGAGGAAAAACCCAACACCCAACCCCAACCAACCAATTTTCCCCTGCAACCGCTGCAACCGTGTCTGCCTGTCCCGCATCGGACTTGTCAGCCACAAACGAGCCTGCAGCTGACGTGGACTTTTTACCCCCTCCATAAATCTTCGTCCGCGAAGCCAAGCCAAAGATCTTCTGAGCTAACAGCTCCTGTGTTTCTTTAACTTTTTTTTATCAGATTTTTCTAATTTATTTTTTAAGTCATCTACCTCCATTTCTATGGCTGTTTCTTGTTCTTCCCCCTTGTCTACCCTTTTTCCTATTTCTGTCATGACCATCTCTAATCTATTCACTTTTTTTTCTGTATCTTTTATTCTTCTTTTTATTTCATTGAATTATTGTGTGTTCTTTTAATGTTTCCATATATTCTTAATTTTTTTTTATCCATGTAATCTCCCTTCCATTTCACTGTGTAGAGTTTGATGTTGTCCCTCCACTTCTTCTGTCTCCACTCCAGGATCTGTGTCCTTTACCTCTGTCTCTTCTGATTTTCTTGTTGGGTTGTTTATTTTATTTTGTTGGCTAGTTTTGTTTTTTATTATTTTTTATTAATGGTGTCTTGCTGTTGGTCTTCTCCTCTGGGTTGGTTATCTGTTGTTTCTCTGATTTGCTATTTTTATTCTCTTCCTTCTTCTTCACGTTATTTTCTATGTTTTCCTGTTGGGAGTCTTGTTGTCGTGTTATATTTGTCTGATTCAGCTGTTCAGATTTCCTCCTCAGCTGGTCCCCCCTCCCATCAGTGTTGTTTTTGTCTTGTGCATCGCGCATGCGTGGGGATTCACGCCTGCATGGTTGCGCACTTTTGTTTGGCTCCGTGAGCCATTTTTGTAGTCCTGAGTTCAGGGTTTCCACTGATCTCAGGGAGCAGGCTTCTCTCTCCACGTTGGTCCTCCTAATGCAGGTAAGTCCTGTACAATAGGAAGTCACGTAATGGAGTAGTGACTGGTAATAAAATACCAGCCCTCTCCAGAAAAGTAAAAAAATAAAGAAAAATCTAAGCTACAAACACAGAAACCATAAAAAATGAAAAATACAAGTGTGGAGAAAATGGCAGCAAAGAAAGATAAAGCAAAAACAATGGGAAGAAAAGAAGAAGGAAAGACGTCAGGTGAAGTTTTCTGGACTGGTTTGAGCAAGGATATTGTAAATTGGTGCCGGATATGTCATTTTTTCAGGTTGTAGGGAAACTTAACCAGGGTCCTCCAGTGGCTCCTTTGCAACGTATTTCTGTTTTTGGGGAACCTTTCACATGAGTTTTTGTAGAATGTATAGGACCCTTGCCAGAAATTATGTATGGAAATCAGTACTTGCTAACAATTATATGTACAGCATCTAGATTTTCAGAAGTTATAAAATTAAGGAATATTAAAGTGGTAAAGGCTCTTGAATGATTTTTCACACTTTTTGGATTACATAATGAAATTCACAGTGAACAAGAATCTAACATTATGCCTGGGTTGTTTCCACAATTGATTTATGAGTTGGGAATAAAACTGATAACTTCATCTGCATACCAAACTGAAACTCAGGGAAGATTGGAAACATTTCTTTATATTCTTAAAAATATGATAAGAATTTATTGTCTGGAGAATGGAAAAGGTTGCGAAGAAAATATTCATTTTTTGTTTGTTTTTTTGCAGCAAGGGAGGCTGTGCAGGTGTCATTAGGTTTCAGCCTTTTGAAATTTGAAGTCAGGTTTAGAGGGCCTTTAATGTTGATAAAAGAACTGTGGTTAATGAAGTTGTGCAGTTGGACTTGCTGGATTATGTTTGTAAATTTAAGGCGAGTCTACAAAACTTCTTGACTTTTGCTCAAGAGAATTTATTAATGGCTCATGTAAAAATTAAGTGTTTATTTGACAGGGAAGCTCATGTGAGGAATTATAAGAAAGGAAGTAACGTTTTCATTTTCTTTCTAATACATGACAATCCTTTGAGAGATAGATTTTCTGGACCGTTGTCCTGGGTAAACTTATACCTCTCATTTTGTTCGTTTTAGATTGGTCACAGTGTTTGAGCTACCTAAAGAAAATAGACACACACACACCGAGAGCAGTTCAATTTATACAAATGTTTATTACAAATTCAAAAGCTGATTTCAAACTACAATAAGCAAGCCTTTCCCAACTATACTTATCAACGCCTGGACTCGTCCCAACTGCCAAAGCGAGGCAACGACTGCACACTTGTAGTAGATTCTCAGGGTGCCAGTAACAGCTTCTCCATCTCCCCAAACCGTGACGTTGGCTGGACTCTAGAAGTTTTTCTTCTTGCTGAGAGATGTTGCCACCTCTCAGAGAGTCTCCAACTTCAGCAGCGGAACCATGGCTTATTTTACCCAAAAACTGTTTACCCAAGCACCTATTTCCAGCACAGCAAGAAAAACAAGAGAGCCAGCTCGCATGCTAGGCTTCTATCGAATAACATAATTTCCAGCTTATCACCTTGAATACAATGGTTTATTTTGCATCAAGTCTAGGCTTCAGACAGTCTGTGACCAAAACAAGCAGGAAGATTAAATGTTCTTGGTACACAGATGTCCTTTCGTCAGATAACAGCATCTCTGGCCCCTCAGTGGAATTTAACTTATGTCTGCTGATTCCCAAAACAAGCAAATTTTTTTAAAAAAACACGGTTATTAAAGTGTTTTTATAACCATTATAACCGTACATAGTTAAAACAAAATTGAATGATGTTAACTATGTTGTTAACACTCCAACAGAAGGAATAAATCTCAGATTTTCACATAGATATTTTCAAACCTTATTATGAGTTGAGAACAATTTGTATCAGATGTTTTAGCTGTTGACAATGTTGAGGAAATAATGGATCATACGATTATGGGAGGAAAATCTTGTGAAGGTAACCTTAAATAAACTATGGTTCCCATGCATCTGTCTAACTGAACAATTTTGGAAACTTTTGAGGAAAGTTTACGTCATCTTAATTCAAAAGAAAAGATTCAGTTGCAGGAAATAAATTGAAAATATATGAGTTTGTTCCATTATGGTCCAAAGAGCACATGAGTAATTTATCACGACATAGATGTAGGAGAAGCAATTCCCATTAAACAGCACCCACACAGAACAAACATTCAGAAAAGTACAAACATGGATTTGGAGTTGGAATGTATGTCGGGAAATGATATTATGAGACGTTCAAATTCAGATTGGTGCTCTCCTTCAATTTTGGTATCGTAACCAGATGGAACTGTTAGCTTTTGGACAGATTACAGGAAGCATAATTCAGCAATTAAAACAGATGGTTATCATTTTCTGATAATAGATGAATGCATTTACAAATTCGAAAAGCTTTATTTCCTACTAAGTTGGATTTATTGATGGGTTACTTGTGTGTGCCTTTAACTGAGAGAGGAAAAAATATTTCGGATTCTGTTACTCCATCCGGTTTATATACTTATATTGTGTTACCTTGTGGCATGATAAATGCCCCTGCAACATTTCAAAGGATGATGAATTCGGTAATCGAAGGCTTAACACATACTGATGCTTATATTGATGACTTGGTCAGAAAAAAGTGACACATGGGGAAAAAAAAACATTTGATGGAATTGGAAAAATTGTTTGCAAGATTATCCAAAGCAAACCTTACTGTTAATTTAGCAAAGAGTGAATTTTCAAATGCCATGGTAACATACTGCGTCATGTAGTTGGTCATTGCAAAGTTGCAACTATTTAAGCAAAGTTTCTGAGTTTTCTATTCACAATGGCAAGAAAGCAATGATAAGGTTTATAGGAATGGCAGGATATTATAGGAAGTTCTGCAGAGATTTTGATGAGGTTGCACTTCCTTTAACAAATCCTTTGATTAAAAGTGAGGAATACGTGTGGACTAAAGTGTATCAGAGAGCTTTATAAAATTTAAAGGATATGCTGTCATTATCCCGTGTTAATATCCTGATTTTAATAAACATTTTTATGTAGCATTGGATGCTAGTGAGGGAGAAGCAGGTGAAGTTTTATTGCAAAAATATAATGGAATCGACCACCCAGTTGCCTAATTTTCAAAGGAACTCAATGTTCATTAAAGGAACCATTCTATTACTGAAAGAGAACAGTTTTCTCTCGTGTTTTCTGTGATGTATATCTCGGTAACTCTCAGGAACCAATTGTGATGTTTAATGACCATAAAGCTCAGGAGTGTTTTAATAAAATGAAGTACAAAAACAGAAAATTGTTAAATAGGAGTTTAATATTACAAGAATAAAATATGCAGATTATTCATATCAGAGGTTCAAATGGCATGAGAGCAGATTGTTTGTCAAAAAGATAAAATTGATCAGCTACTAAAATGCTTTCAAAATTGTTAAATTATTATACCATATATATATTATGAATTCATATCTCTTTCCCCTCAGACAGCTCCTAGAAAAGTGCAGAGAACAAAACATCACGTTTGTTGACCTCACCAAAGCCTTCGACACCGTGAACAGGAAAGGGCTTTTGCAAATACTAGAGCGCCTCGGATGCCCCCCAAAGTTCCTCAACATGATTATCCAACTGCACGAAAACCAACAAGGTCGGGTCAGATACAGCAATGAGCTCTCTGAACCCTTCTCCATTAACAATGGCGTGAAGCAAGGCTGTGTTCTCGCACCAACCTTCTTTTCGATCTTCTTCAGCATGATGCTGAACCAAACCATGAAAGACCTCAACAATGAAGACGCTGTTTACATCCGGTACCGCACGGATGGCAGTCTCTTCAATCTGAGGCGCCTGCAAGCTCAAACCAAGACACAAGAGAAACTAGTCCGTGAACTACTCTTTGCAGACGATGCCGCTTTAGTTGCCCATTCAGAGCCAGCTCGTCAGCGCTTGACGTCCTGTTTTGCGGAAACTGCCAAAATGTTTGGCCTGGAAGTCATCCTGAAGAAAACTGAGGTCCTCCATCAGCCAGCTCCCCACCATGACTACCAGCCACCCCCCCCCCCCCCCACCACATCTCCATCGGGCACACAAAACTCAAAACGGTCAACCAGTTTACCTATCTCGGCTGCACCATTTCATCAGATGCAAGGATCGACAACGAGATAGACAACAGACTCGCCAAGGCAAATAGCGCCTTTGAAAGACTACACAAAAGAGTCTGGAAAAACAACCAACTGAAAAACCTCACAAAGATAAGCGTATACAGAGCCGTTGTCATACCCACACACCTGTTCGGCTCCGAATCATGGATCCTCTAACGGCATCTCCTACAACTCCTAGAACTCTTCCACCAGCGTTGTATCCACTCCATCCTCAACATTCATTGGAGTGCTTTCATCCCTAACGTCGAAGTACTCGAGATGGTAGAGGTCGACAGCATCGAGTCCACGCTGCTGAAGATCCAGCTGCGCTGGGTGGGTCACATCTCCAGAATGGAGGACCATCGCCTTCCCAAGATCGTGTTATATGGCGAGCTCTCCACTGGCCACTGTGACAGAGGTGCACCAAAGAAAAGGTACAAGGACTGCCTAAAGAAATCTCTTGGTGCCTGCCAAATTGACCACCGCCAGTGGGCTGATATCGCCTCAAACCATGCATCTTGGCGCCTCACAGTTTGGCGGGCAGCAACCTCCTTTGAAGAAGACCACAGAGCCCACCTCACTGACAAAAGGCAAAGGAGGAAAAACCCAACACCCAACCCCAACCAACCAATTTTCCCCTGCAACCGCTGCAACCGTGTCTGCCTATCCTGCATCGGACTTGTCAGCCATAAACGAGCCTGCAGCTGACGTGGACATTTACCCCCTCCATAAATCTTCGTCCGCGAAGCCAAGCCAAAGAGATTTTAAAGACAGTTTAGTTATTACTGAATCAAGAGTTACAATTCCTTTTAGGGGGCAGGAATGTAATGTTTTTGGGAGAAAAATTATTACAATTATAGTAGGTTCAATACTCTAATAACTACATACTTAAGAAAGTACCTTATTTGAAATACTAAAGAATTAATATTCAGTGACTTTTCAGAAACTAATAAGAATGATATGCTACTTGAAATGATGTAATGAAATGAATGTACTGTTGTCCTGGAAGTACAACCGGAGCTAGGTTTTCTGTTTTGGACCTTTCTGCAAAGTTTTCAGTTAGAGATCATTGTGAGGTAATGGTTTATCTAAAATAACAGATGGGAGCAGAAGACTAAGTCTTATTGTTTTCTGGAGAAAGGTGGGAGGGTTTGCAAGTGTGAGAGAGAAACACATGATTCTGTCCGTTTGAATTTCACATAGAAGGAGAGGCAGAATGGAGTCTTTGTGTGTGCCAAAAATCTATAATAAATCAGGATAAGCTTGTTGGAACTGAAATAGAGCTCCAGAGTGGCGGGTGGCTGGAAGTTCTATCTGAAAGGAAATTTGTGGCAGCCTGAAAGAAACAGGTTATCATCTGGAGATGCATGATGGGGAAAATTTCATCAGCAAGACATTGAGTGACTAATGGTGGTACCTCATTTGTGGAAATACAGGAACCATACATCTCTCTTTACAAAACCAAAAGAACCTTGCTGAGCAGTAACCATTTACCTTTCGAGGACCAAAGCCTGGTGAACCTTTTACATGTTAAATTCTGTGAGAGTATAATAAATGATTGCAAGCAGACAACGTCGGGGAATAAGAAGTGAGATTGGACTGTGAACCAAATAACTTTTCTTAAATTTGCACCCACATGAGCTACACGTGCACTTAGAGTTAGAGGAGGTGAAGTTGGTTTTGTTATGTTAATATAGTTAAGTTATATTTAAATTCTATTTTCATGTTAAAAGATCATTGAAAACAATTTTTATTTAAGTTAACATTTTTCATATTGAATATCTTGTCGTGGCCCGCAATTGTGGAGGTTGGGCTGGCACATCGTGCAGCAGAAGACACAGACATAGTTTGCTAAAATGACTCCCAGGACAATGAACCGGTGGGGGTAAACGTTGGAGCCGTTCAAGACCAGTAGCCCTAAGATGACACTGGCAAAGCTGCCCAGCTAACAGATCAATAGCAGGCTGGGGAAGAAGGGTACTCATATGCAAGAATGTTCCCGTCCGCTATTGTTATGCATGTGGCTGATGTCAGCCAATTAAACAAATGCCGGGAACTTCAACTATATAAAATGAGTATTTCCAGCCTCAATAAATCTCAGAGCTTAAGTGAGTGTGTTTCTATGTAGCAGTCGGCTACAATCTATTGCTGCTGGGTTTTGGGGTACTTTGGGCTCTTAACAATGGTACAATATGTACATGTACTGAATGGGCAAGACCTGATATGGGAGAGTCTGCAAGGTTTGGTGATGTGCAAAACATGTTATTTGACGACGTCGCCAAAACGAAGCGGAAAGGAAAGTTGTGCATATTCTCTCTATGTTTTCAACACAATTACAATGCAACTCGGCACAATCGGCTGTTCAATATTCTGTTGAGACAATGACTTATGCTTCTTTATGTTTTAAAAGCTATTGAAGTATCCCTAATATTTACAAGCACTGGCATGGAATTTACATGCACATGCCATTCCAAAAATTGTACAAAATCCTCAAAAGTTGTGAATTTTGGTATTCCATAAATCCTTCATGTTATAATTTGTTTATAATAATCGACAAATTATCAAGCAAATTCAGCTCGTACAAATGTACACTACTTTCCATTGCGTTACAAAATCCTCTCAAACAAAAAAAATGTATATGCTTATGTAGCCTTTGTATCCTTTCATTTTAACGCTGGCCTAGAACAAATCTTGTCTATGTGGGCCATTTCGATTTTGTGTTTGTCGCCCTAATTGTGAAATAATAATTATTTTGTCAATTTAAATCCTTGTTCTGGATTCATATATTGACCAAGTTTGATTAACTTCTTCGGCTGTCCTCTAGTACGCTGTTCCAAGTAATAAAGACGATCTTTACCGTTTTTAATATTACCTTCAATGTAATATTCTAACGATTTCATTAACATCAGATATTGTCATTGAACGTCATTAAAATTAAAATTTCCTTCTTAAGTAGACTGTATGAATATTGTTGCTGCACTAACATAGCAGAGTTTCATTTTATTTTGCTACAAGTGACATTACATTGTCTTGTTTACCTTTTCTTGCGACTGGTTGCCATGAGGTGACTGGACAAATAGGATATTGAACTGGTACCATAGGTGTAGAACCTTGAGTAGTAACTGATGGCATTGATGAGTATCCTTGTGTTGCAATTGATGGAATTGATGAGGATCCATGGGTTGTACGTTTTATCATTGGTGGAGATCATTGGGATGTAAATTATGGCATTGATGGGGATCCTTTGCTTGTAAGTGATGGCATTGATGGTGATCCCAGGGTTGTAAGTGCTGGCTTTGATGGGCATCCTTGGGTTGCACGTGATGGCATTCATGGGGATCCTTGGGTTGTAAGTGCTGGCATTGATGGAGATCCTTGACTTGTCACTGTTTCTCCAAAGGTTGATGACCAAATCGCATGGTTGATATTTTGAAATACTTTCCTTTCAGGAATATCGTTATATTATGCCCTCCAGAGTGACTGAATGCCGCTAACTCCTTCCATAGTATTATATGGGGAGAAGACAGGTAGGTGGAATTAGGTCATACATTAGATCAGCCATGATCTTATTGAATTGCAGAGCAGGCTCGATGGGCCATTTTTGGCCTACTCTTGTACCTACTTCCTATGTTCCTATATTCCTATTGTGATTATCATTTGTGCACTAACAGCGGCACCCATGACCACTTTCTCGAGTATATATATTTTCATGGCTGCAGTACCCATGAGTGTTCTGAAATGTTAGGCAGAAGCCGCTTGGTGATGTCACTTTTATTGACTAATCTTGCAAAAGCCTGAGCTAATACATTCACTTTGACCATATTCATAGCGTGTTGTTCCTCAACTTCTGGTCATTTCTTTCCTCCATTCAATAATCCATCACTAGCCATTTGTAACTTCAGTTTTTGTTTTTTGCTAACAGGTTCTTGCCTCAGTTGCTGGTTCCTGATTTCATCTACGTTACCCTCTACCACGTATGTTTTCCTTAACCTCTGTTGCAGTGCACAGACGGTAGCCACATCTGCTTGAGCTTATCACCTTGGAAATACTATCATCAGGATTCACATCTGAACTTTCACATACTGCTGATTGAGTCTCTAGCTTCAATATTTTACTCCCCATTATACACATCTCTCTCTCTCTCTCACACACACACACACACACACACACACACACACACACACACGCACACACACAAACACACAAACACACACACACACAGACACACACACAAACACATAATCTATCTCCCTTATTCTCTCTTTTCCCATTCTCTTTTTTCTCTCACTCTCGTATCTCAGACTCTCTCTCTCTCTCTCTCTCTCTCTCTCTCTCTCTCTCTCTCTCTCTCTCTCTCTCTCTCTCTCTCTCTCTCTGTATTTTTCACTCTCGCCCCATCCCCATTATTATTTTGATACGGTTGGTAGACACTTTTTTCTCCCCTTAATGTTGTAATCCTTTTTTTTCATATAAATACCAGGGATTATTACGTTTCTGTCGATGGGTACTTTGTTCTTTCCTAAAATCTGCTTTGATTAATAATATCAAAAGCACATTCAACAGGAGGAGAGATCAGCATATCAAATATTCCAAATTAACTTTTTTGTGTGCCCTCTACAGACCCATTAATTATGTATGTTGTGTCGCACAGGAACTACATGCCCCTTGAATGTTCCAGAGAGTTGGATGTGCAATGAAAATTCTCAAGTGATGTAACGGGCGTTCTGGGTTCTGGAGATTGGACAACTGTACTCCATGGTTTCAGCGGTAGTGCATTTCGAAATAGAGAGTGAGTCGGAGGTTCAATCATCAGATATGATTAAAGTAGAGTTGTGTAAATAGAAAATATTAAATCTAATGTTAGTCATCCATGATCATTTTGAATGTTGCTGGAGCCTTGAGTGGAGAACAGACTCTTTTCCGCACCCAAATGCGTGTCTTTCTGTGTCAGCCTGTAGTTTGTCTCTCCAATAAGGAGAACAGCAACCGCGGGCTTCAGCCACAATACAGAAATTTAGAAGAGTAGACAGTATGTCTCTGCATCATTTGCAAGGTCTGTTGTAGCCCCTGGGTGTAAGCAAGCGGCTCAATGAAAGGACAAATGTTGCACTATCAGAACTGTAATGAAGAACAAATTTGGTGCGAAGCATCATTAGTAATCGAATTGAACGAGATGGCGGTGAAATATATCCAGACCGGAAATTAGAGCATGCATTTTGACAAGGATAACAAAAAGTTCGCCGTTATATTGCCACTCGGGAACTTGGATCATTGGGGTATTAGCATATTGGGATTAATAATGCGAGTTAAACGTTTGAACACTTTAACCACCTCCTGTCTTAATTTGCACTGGGTTATTGTGTAGATTGTCGTGTTGGTACCTGCACTGGCGCGAAGCAGTAAGAGCCCCACCTCATTCGCCACGGCCGAGGGATTTCGGAATCCACGCCCACAAAATTGAACGTGTCTCGAGTACAGATGTATGTCACAGTTCCCGTCATCCAGAGTACAATGGAAGTGCCAGAGACCGTGAACAGTAAGACGGTGGACTTGCGACGATTATCCATCTCACCGTCCTTCCCTTCTCCTCTCTTTAGCTGTCGCAGAACCCTGCTGGCCGCCATGATATATCTGACTGTAAGCCCGTTCAGAATCAACAAGAGAGCAAAGGGGAATAAGGAGAGTGAGGTGACCGTCAACCATTGGAAAATGAGCCAACCGATGGAGGTGAAGTAGGCAGCTCGTGGCCGGCACCCCCATTTCAGGTTACCCTTCGTGAAACGAGGCTCGTACATAAAGTGAAAGGGGATGTATTTCAATCCTATCTGGGCAAACAAGGATACAACAACCACGGCGGCCACCCGATCCGTGCAATACCTGTGTCTGATCATCGCACAGCAAATGCTAAGGAAACGATCGAAAGTGAACGATACGGTTAACCAGATGGGGTAGTGCAACTGCCAATCCGGAGGTGTATATATGAAGGACACACGGAGCTCCGGGACAGGAAGGAGTTCGGGGATTAGTAAAGTAGATTTCTCGGAGCAACACATGAGCGATGAGAACCAGCAGGTCAGAGATCGCCATTGTCACCATGTAACGCGTGATTCCTCTGCACAACACGCACTTTCCCCGATACAGGATCACAGCCGTCAGGATGTTCACTGCAGGAAGGACACGATGCAGTGAAATTATTGTTTAATCACTCGCCAACACAAATAGAGAGGAAATTGCAACCGCTGTTGGCAACGGTCTCATTGGTGATGCACATCTTCTGGCAATCAGAGAAATAAGTCAATGCTTTCAAAACTGTGCTATATTGAACCGCACAGGTGCACTGATGAGCAAGATGAAAACACACTACTCCTTCTTCTTATCACATTCTAGAAACGAGCTCTACCACTTAGCTTCACGATTATCGATCATTTACAAGTGCTATATAACTTTCCACTTCCAACCGTAGTGGTGAAGACGGCGCTTTTACAGCTCCAGCGAACCTTTTCCAACGGTCCTAAATAAGTTTATAGATGCACCCCATTTGCGCCCGGCGTCCCTCCTGGAATTCCAATTCATCCCCTCACGAAGAGGATGTGCGTGGATCTTTATGTTATTAATTGCACAGCTATATTTGAGCGGGGTCGTCCATGAGCAAAATGGCCGTGATGCTCCACGAAAATGAAGTAAAAACACAATACATTGACAAAAGAACATTTTCCAATCCTAATCTGAGAGTAAAAATTTGCAAACATTTCGTTGGCCGAAAGAAGGTTGAATTCCAGATATTTCCAGCACGTTGCAACGGTCATCCATCGGTTTTATGCACGTCATGTATCTCAGAATGTTAAACTTCCATAAAGGTTCCGCCACAAATTCTCAAGCAGCACGGCCCCCACAAGCCTTTCTTTTCCTTGATCATATAACGGATATTATATTTTTATTCACACTGCTCCATCATAACATGAAGATCCTTGACCTCCGATTTGATATTCAGCTGATTTTTCAAACCCGACCCACGTTTCGTCATGCACGCATATATATTCCTGTGTGCCAACCCACTATGCTGTTATTTTTTTAATTTTTCAACAGCATAGTTTGGTCTCAGCAACACCCACAAAGGAAATTGTGACCGAATATATAGAAATGTGGTGGGAGATAAATTAGGAAGATTTTGTTAGAGTAGGTCACATAGAAACACTTTAAAACAGATCTTATTTGTACTGGTAATCCTAGACATTCTCAGAACTTTTGCTCAAGTGATTTCACTAATGGATTGTTGTTTACAAAATACAACAGATGAAAATGATTGTTGTAGCAACATATTCTCTGCAGGAAATCTTTCTTTCTTAAGAGGGTCTTGTGGTTTTGTAAGAAGAGAGTGTCAAACGGGCTTTTCTCTGAGAGAGAGAGAGAGACAGACAGACAGACAGACAGACAAACAGACAGATAGACAGACAGAGACAGACACAGACACAGACAGACAGACAGACAGAGTTACCGCTAGTAAGAGAAGCTGTAACTGGAAAAGGACAAGCTGGCAGGAAGCCCCAGTTTGGAAGGACGGCCAAGTCAAAGCCCTGGTGGTTCATGCAAAACGAGAAGAACGGCTGTCTCATGTTTCACTTAGAATAAGGGAAACAAAATGGAAGTCTGTAGTGACCTGAAAGAAAGGGGTTATCATATGGAGAATCCTGATGGTCAAGTCACTGGAGTTGTGGATATCCTGAAAAAGCTCATCTCTCTCTGAAAACAAACAAGAACCTTTCTGAGCGGAAAATATTTAACTTTTGGTCACTAAATCCTGGTGACTTTATAATGCTGAATTCTGTGCAGAGTATTAGAATTTCCTGCAACCAGTGAACGTGGAGGTATAAGAAGTGAGTTTGGACTGTGAAGCAAAGAACTTTTCTGAATTTACTCACACGTTACATGACGTGCGCTTAGAATTAGAAGGGGATAAGTTAGGTTAAGTAAGTTAGAGTTAAGTTAGCCAAAGACAGTGTGATCCTATCTTCATGTTTAAATATTATTAAAATCAACTTTTTCAAGTAACCATTAGTCTTGGTGAATATCAATTTCTGCTGGATTTGAGGTCCTCTGGGCTCTTAACACAATTAAATCATGTTTTATTTGTAATATAAGAATAGGTATGTTCTGAGTTAACAGGATTAATTGACCTTCCTTCAGAGCACGTTACTTCTAGTAATAAAATGGAAGAGGTTCCACTCATGATATACAATCAGAGGCAGGGTATTTCCGCCAGTGTCGCTTTCTCCCAACTCTCCACCTCGCAGTATCAGTTTCCTTCTGGGTGCGGGATTGATCCAATAGGCGACGCTGCCGCTTTTTGCTACTGAATACCACTCTGATTAAAATATAGAACCTCATAATCCACAGACAAGGAGTTTTCATTCCGATCATGCTGTATATTACGGAAGAGAAGTCCCGGAGACGCTAAATTGCAGGGCTCTAAATTGGACCTTAATTCAACGATTGTACTAGTTGCCACGAGTAACAAATACGATTTGGGACAGAAAGCTTTGCCCAGAGGGAGACAAAAGAATAATCAATTTATATCTGTATGGACGCCGAGACCGCTCATTGCAAAGATGGGAAGGACAGACAAAAATCAAAAGAGCGCCGTCAGTAAGCGTTAACAGTTGGGAGAGAAGTTCAGTGCATCGGTGTCAGTAAACGAAGCCCTCTGCAATGCGCTAAATGAAGGAATATGGCTTACCAGGAATTCCAAACGCGGACAAAATCGGGTAGAAAATGTCCTTGATGGCCAGAATCGGAGCCAGTCCCATCGCGGTGTCCCCTGCAAATCGGGTCTGCACAGTGCAGAAAACGGAGCGGTTCACATCCAAATTAATATCTCGCCGATCCACCAAGAAATACTTGAGTTACGTGGTGGAGTTATACACAACCCCTTTAAGAAATATAATCACATCTGATTAATTTCACACATTTGTAGGTGACGTAATGCTCAACGAAGCTGCGAGGTGATTACACATCGGTCGCTTGAACCATAAAGCAAAGTGATGGGGATTTGAAGTACAATTTAAATTTATCGCAACGTGAAACATTGAGCTGAGAGCGGGGATTGCTTTCAAATTCCAAGTTTGCCAGCCACTGTCTGCTGAGTGTAACTCCGTACATATGATCTCTCTCTCTCTCTCTCTCTCTCTCTCTCTCTCTCACTCACACACTCTCTCACTCTCTCTCTCTCTCTCTCTCTCTCACTCTCGCTTTCTCTCTGAGAAAGCTAATTTGACTCTGTCTGGTTAAAAATCCACATCACCTTCCTAAAACAACAAGTTCTTCTTCTGACTCTATGCTACTCTGATGAGATATTTCAGCTGTTGATTTTTGTAAACAACAATCCACTAGTGAAGGCTCTTGAGGCCCCTTCAATATATTGCCAAAGCTCTGAACCGATATGCATAGCATGGGGCAGACCTCCATTACTTAAAATACGATCTGTTTAGAAGTGTTTGTATGTAACCTACTGCAGCAAATTTTTCCCATTTTATCTCCCAAAAACATCTATATACTCTGTGACAAATATAAATATATATACAACAGAAATACGATTTCTCACCATTACGGTGCACAGACATAGAAACATAGTAAATAAAGAACAATTATCACATATATACATGAAGTTTCCCTGCATAATTGAATAAATAAATATTTTTTGAATTGTTCACTTTCTTACAGGATGCCATTCTCTAATCTCATAGTCTGTGGGAAGAACATGCCTCCAAGAATAGTTGTTCTGTTTTCGATGTTCCTGTAGTTCTTTTATTCTGGGAAATTGGTCAACAACGCTGAATGATCCAAGGCTGGGCTCCCAAGTAATTTTTTGATCCATATTAAAGCCATGCTACAGGTGAACGATATCAATGTAGGAAAAGAAGACTCTAGTGATTATTTTGATCGATTTCATGATGCAATATTTACTTCCGCCCCAATGCTTTTCTGCCCCCATAAGCACACAATTATGTAGCTCGGCAGGAGCCACTCTGTGAAATGTTGTCAAGATGGGGGTTTTTAAACCTTGCATTCATCAATCTCCTCAGGAAGTGTAGATTTTACAAGCAGTTCAGCTGGTGAATCCATGCAAAATGCATCCTGTGCAGATAGTGCAGATATGGATCGATAAGGTTTACCTGGACTGTGTTTTAAAGGAAGGTTATCCAATATATTGATGATAGCTTGATGGAATCATAGACCCTGCAAATCAAGTCAAGTCAAGTTTATTTTCATCCGATGGTAAAAAAGTATAACTAGATGGAACAGCGACCTGTGGGTCGTGGTGCCTGTACAGGCAAATATTACATATGCAGGGAAAAGTACTATATCTATAAATGTTAATAAATAAATAAATATATAGATACTGTTTTGTACAGATGATTCTTTCAGATCTTAAGTGTGAACAGTTCCTTTGATCCTTCAGCAGTATCTGTGCCTATTTTAAGAAACTGTTAGTAAGGCACGTGGTGAAGTCTCCGATCCCTCTCATCCCCGACGCGGTGCATGTGGCCTCAATGAATTTGCGCTCCCTCTTTAAACAACACAAGTGAAGTTGCAGTTGCTAGCTTGTTGGTGGTACACACGACTGATTCCTGTATGTCTCCAGAATCCTATGAATCTAAATGCAAACCATTTACTCCCGATTCAAGAATTATTTTCTTAATTTATCACTTCACACTTTCGAGAAATGAACCAATTTCTGGACATTTTCTTCTGAGTCATCCAGAAAGAAGCTTGGATGTTTTGTCAATATAGATCGATTGTAGAGTTGGTCATAAAAAATATCAGATGGATTTCAATTAGGTGAAGTATTTCAGAAGAACATGAGAGGCTGGGAGGAACCCAGGTAATATTGGAATTATTGGAGGATGATATGGCCAGATATAAAGTAATAATAAATTGATAAACATTAATAAATGGAAGAGGTAGTTTATTAAATTTATTTAATTAATACAGAATACTAGGAGATGAATATGATACAAATGTGAAAAAAATGGATGCCTCTATGGAAAGTCAAATGTTAATATAGAGAATTTATGTGTGCTGTGAACAGTGCTTCTGGGACTTTCCTCGCTTTCCTTTTTTCTAATCTTTCTATTTCTTACACTTTTGGGGAGCATTTGGTGGACGTGTGGGGGTGGAATCTGAGAAGTCCTCATCTGCCAACAATAGTTGGATGTCGTCAGGCATTTGTTCCAGGAAGGCCTGCTTAAACAAGGGGCATGGTTTGTGGCCTTCTGTCCGGGCGAGCATCTCATTCATGAGCGTGGCTCTGTCCTGTCTCTTAGGCTGTCCAAGTGCATGGGTCTGGTGGCCCGCTAGGGTCTGGAGAGGCCGAATATGCCGAGGAGAAGCCGTTTTACTGCCGGGTATTTACTTACCTCTGGGGATCGTGGATTAAGTTGTTCACTCTGGGGGCCATCTGCCAGTCGATGGTCCTAACGACGTGGTGGAACAACATCGACTGGCCCTGCCATTTATCGCATGCTGATTTCTCCTTTCAAAATACAATATCTAACACATGTCTGCATTAACATATAGCTTACATTTTAGCAGCCGGTCCAGATCCATGTACAATCTTTTAAAACCTTCCTCATTGTCCACTTGCTAATCCAATGTATCAATAATCATCCAGATCATTTGCGCTCATGGATAACACACAAGAATGGATGTCATGCCCAAGCGCAGTGTTCATCACATTGCTTCAGCCAGAAAGACAGCATTGTACTACCACAATCAGGCTTCTCCCAATGAGCAAATGTCGAATCCAATTTACAAAGCCACGATGAACCCAAGCTACCGATACTTCATGAGTGATCTCCGATGCCATGGAAAATGGCGGCGCAGCGGGAGCTACTGGTACGGCAACACTACCGCTCGTGCGGACCCGTGGGGAACCCGGAACGGAATCAAGCGCTCCTGCGTTGCCCATTCTCCCAGCTTGACGGCCGTCAGCTCCCGATAACCTTTAAATGGTCTGCAAATTGAGACTCTTGACAACTCTTTCCTTAATCTATCATATCCTAATTTCATTGTCTTGTCCATCGTGGATTATTACTGGCTGCCTTCAGGTGAATTGAGATAATGGATTATGAAATGGCGCCATAGGTATAAGACCTTGACCTTTAATTGATGGCATTGGTGGGAATCCTTGGGTTATAAGTGACAGCACTGGTAGGAATCCTTGGGTTCAGAGTGATGGCATTGTTGGAAATTCTTGCATAGTGAGTGACAGCTTTGGTGGGAATCCTTGGGGTCAGAGTGATGGCACTGTTGGGAATACTTGGGTTGTGAGTGACAACAAGGATAGTGGTGCAACATGCCTTTGGCCATTTAAAAGCTTGCTGGTGATGCTTGTCAAAGTGTCTTGATGTTGCTACTGCTTTTGACCCAGTTGTTGTGTTTGCCTGTTGTCTACTGCACAATATATGTGAGTTCAACAAGGAGAAAAATTTGCCAGAGTTGACATTGGCTCCAGCACATCCCCCTGCACCCAAATGCTAGGAATTTAACGAACTCCAACCCCATAAATCCAGGCCATCCTTTCTGCGATTATGTCCATCTTGTAAGGGGAGTGAATCTCAGGGGTTGCCAGTGCGACTCAGGTATGTGCCTGTTGCCCACCAACCCAACTCACACCACCTGCTCTCAGCCCCCGACCCACAAAGTTTGTGACAGGACCCTGCTGATTGCCTTCATATTTCATGCTGTGATCGCGTGATGGGAATAGTGCGAAATTCATTAAAGATGAGAATTTAATACTTTTTGAAACTTTAATTAAAAATATGTTCAATGACCGTGGTCTGGTTTCATAAATGCGCGTGGTAGATAACATGGCACAAGAATTCATTGTTGTCAACCAATTACTTATCAATAATTGAATGGCGAAATAAAACAGTGCAAATCCATTCCACTCATGAAGATGACTGATCAGACATATCGAAAACCATTAACAAGAGTGAAACCTCACCGGCACCATTTCATCCCAATGATAAGTGTTCATATAATGCACAGAATCTTAGCAGGGTTTCATCAACAACGAAAATGAGAAGTGAGTGAGCAGCATTAACAGAGTAAACTGGACACAGAAATCATTCCGTCATTGAGAGGAATGTGGAAGGGGTGGGAGGAAACCAGTGCTGGAGCACAGCATCTCATCCCTCTCCATGTGGCCACTGCCATGATGCACTGGTGTAGCATAAATTGCCATGCCGAAGCGAGAGAGTATGTACATGGGAGGAGGGGTTCCATAGGGTTGTTGGCACTGGGACGGACAGGCCTCAATTTGTGTTACCAATCCGTGAAATGTAAAGGATTACCTTTCCATTCCCACCCAAATGGCCAGCGAGTTACTGCCTGCAAGTACTTGTCAACTTCCCAACTCCACATTGTCTACTCCTCTTTCTTTCGCTCGGCGAGCAGTGCTCTCTTTTCATATCCCTTCAAACATTTTCACTCTAGTATGTATCAGAGTTGCAGTATTTTGTTTTTTCTTCTTTAGTTGAAGATGTTTATACAGCGTGGCAGCAATTTAGAATGCCAATGACCCCATCGAATTCGTATTAAACTGCAAAATATTTCATTAATATCAAGGGAAGTGATTTTGATGAAAATTTAAAAGTCTCGTCCACTAGATTTCATAAATAAATACTGCAGTAAAATTTCTGGTGGAGTGTAATGAGATGCAGATTTGGTGAAGGAATGGCAGGAACTGGTAACTCAATCTGTTTGAGATTTGTGAACAAGTTAACCATGCAAGAATAATTATCTGTTTTGTGATATGTTCTTTATGCGATGCAATAAAAAAAAATATTTAAAGCTGGCTTCCACCTGTTAATGTTAATGTTATTTCTATTTACACCCACAGCAGATGTTGAATATAAGACCAACAATGCAATATTGAGACCTCACTTGGAAGAGTGCAAGCAGGTTTCGGCTCCTATTCCATTTATTATCAATAGACTGTACCTATTAAACGAGATGAAACAACTTTGCTCTCGATTCAAGTACACACACATGCACACACAATATCCAGCACATAATAACCACAAAACGTTTTGGAATAAGGCATCTCTGTGAAGAGCTTATACATTCTTCACGTGATTTCTTCTGGGTGCCCAGATTTCCTCTTATCTTCGAAAAAAACATTATTTGATGTATTTGTTTGGCATGGGCTGGTGGGCCATAAAGGCCTGTTACCGTACTGCATGTCTAAAACAAACTTGAAGGACATGATGCAGGTAGAAATCAGTGATTAAATAATAGTAAAGAAAATAAAATATATCCCGTTCTCCAACATAAAAGCTGGGATGCAGCAATGCTCAGATAATTGTTTTGAACATTTAATTTTGAATGCATTAATATCTTATTGTTCATTTATTAATTGATTTATATATAGTTTATAGTTTCAATAGTTGAATAAATATTGAATGAAATCAGTGCTAACTTGGAATGGACTTTTCATTATTTCATGAGTCAAAAAACAAAAATTCCTACTTGTTCTGCGGTTATAAATGGAAATGTACACAATATTAGTCAAATAAATCTTTATTAACTAATTAATTAATTGAAAATGAGATTTCAAGTAAAACAATTATATTTAAGAAAGCCGGGTGATTGAAATATTAGTCAATATAACAGAATCGAAGATAAAAAAAATTGAATATTGAATTTGGAAGAAAACTGTATTAATTGATCCCTGTTTAGAGCAGATCGAGCACGAGACAAACAAACAACAATTAATACCATTGAAGAAGTTTATTACACAGTAGAATACGCTTTGGGGCATTGAATCTACTTTATCTAAAAGAACTGTTTGGTTTGCAGAGATTGTTGTGCATGTTTAGTGCAACGAAGTAACTGCAGCAGTTCAGGAGCTATGTGCCGAGAAGATGAAGAAAATCGAACATTTTGATGAATTGCAAAGGCGGCAGTTAGATATAAGGGGAAATGAAATGGCTGAGGGAGGATAAAGACAAGAAAGAGAATATTGTTTTTAGTGATTCACATCCTGCACAAATATCGCAAAAAACACTAATTGAATTTGAGATTTAATTCCAAATAGCGGCTGAAGCAATACCACAAGAGAGTGGTGATAGGAACGATATTCCAAAATAGAGACATGATCAGAGATTGAAGCAATACATGATGCACAGAACCTAATAGGACATAACTCTTCGAGTTCTTAGGGCAGGCTCCAGAGATTCAGACCTCGATTCTATGCATTTGAGGATTCAAGCAGTTGCAACTGTTGTTAAAGTGGAAAAGGTTTCAGTTCAAATTGGACTTAGAAGTTAAGGAGGAGCGATTAAGAATAACACGGGTGTGGCAAGAACAAGAAAAGGAGCTGTAGGACACGAAGTGATGGAAGGAAGAGGTGCTACAGGAGGAACAACTAAGAATGGAGCAAAAGTAACAACTGGAACTGGACAAAGATAATGCTAATGTGGCCAGGTCATAAGCATTAAAACGCTCAGTGGTATTTGTTGCTCCAAGTAAATTATTCAATGCGTTAAGTTTTGATGAAGGACTGCTGAGAAGGAAAGAATCCAAAAATTACCAAAGCTGAGCCAGTGATAGAACTCCAAGAAGCACATGGTCAAGGACTGAGCATATTATGTCTCGGTGTTTAGCCAGTGCTACCGCCACAAGACAGGGTTGTTCTTGGATCAGGCAGGGAAAAGGAGTAAGCTGAACCATCGCCGAAAATGCGCGATTTGCAAGATCCCGAATTAACTGGGTTGATCCAAAGAACCAGAGATCAAACACCAATGATGGGCGTACTGGACAAAGATGGGAGACAAATACCATCTCTTAACTCCTGGCAAGTATTAGAAACCCAGGTGGACAAAGTAACATAAGCCTTGGGATGACAAGACAATATGATTTGGCTGAATAATTAATTAATTAAGTTACACACTCTATATCCTCTCCCCATGATAAAAAAAATCCAATTTTTATGGTGTTAAATTCGAAGTGTTTACGAGAAGCTTTAAAAACAGTACGGAAAAAATGAATCAAATCTCGGAGGATTTTTTACATTTATTTGCAACACGTCATGAGAGGACAATCACATGAATTCGTAAAGTGTTATCAACTTCTGAATCTGGATGTATGATTCAAAGAGCCGACTTGGTTACAAGAGATAAAATTTGGTGACAAATATACATTTCTACAGCTTGTACGAAAAAGGATTTCATGGTCGTTAATAATACCAGAGGCCACGAATGGTATATAGGCTTACACCATCTTTCTAACAGGATATTGTAATGTCTTGATGGAGATTGGCCATCTTCAGGTCAGGAACATGACATACCTCAGAATGTGGTAGATAAATTACCAATCTGGATGAGAGATGAATGAAAAAGTAGTTGAATACCAGTGAAGATACCATGTGACAGTTATTTTAAGGATTTATTAAATTTTCTGAAGGACAAGTGGTTGTTGTCACATATCCAATGTATGGAATTACGGGTATTCAGAAAATGAGAATAGACAACAACCAGAGGATCTAAAGCAGCTGAAAATGGTAAAGAGGAGACAATCCCTCTCACTGGTGACTTTGTCTCAGACAGGCTCAAAATGTGGGAGATAACCCGAGAAAAACTGGAGCATTGGAAGAGAGTTAACGAGAGATTGAAAAAGCCCTACAGTTAATTTCAGCAATTGAGGATGGTGCACCTATACCATGGGCCCCACGCCTCTCCCACCCATTCTTAAATGTCGTCATTTATCATGTTTTTTTTGACTGCATATGGCAACGTTCTCCACAATCTGCGTGAAGTCTTTCCATTTAACCAACACTGTGTAAAATGTCTGCTTTCTCTTACTCCATCTATTCCCCTCCTGATTTTTTATGCTTCCATCAGGTTATACACCTGATGTTTCGACATTCAAGTGTATAAACTGGAAACCTATTTCACTGCCCTCATCATTCCACCCTTCAAGTCCAGGCATCATGGCTTGGTGGCGATTAATACAATCAGATTTCAATTGTATTCTTAGATTTATATTAAATGTTAAAAAATAGTAGATTTAAAACTATTTAATTAATCAACGGGCATCACACCTCTGAATGTGCAAAATTAGTTTTATAAAATTGAAGGCATCATTTTTCCTTTTACACTCTTTTTAAAATGAACTGAAGAATTTTCAGGAAAGAGATATCGTGTCTATGTTTCAACAATCGTAAGACAATTAGAGATGCACATGAATTTCTTTCCTTAACCGGAAACCGGCCGCTGCCAGTACGGGTTGTAAATTCTCTCTATCTGGAAAATGGCTGGATGAACCATCTTTGGCCTGAACCAACGGTAGGTTCTTCCTGCCCAATTGACATTAGTTCAGGGAACATATATTCCCCAGTAATAACTTAATTTAGCTATTGAGTGGCAGTTTCATTCGCATTAGCCTCAAACTACGGAACAAATTTAACAATGTTTACAGGTTATGTCACGTTGTAATCGACTTTTTTAGGTCCCATGGCCATTAATTACTTTCATGCTATTTCGATAGATATGTGGAGAAAAATGTCCCAATGTGAATTATATGTCATGAGATTTGATCCGGTGAGGGAATAATAATACATATTTTTATCACTGAATTATTTCTCAAACGTCACCTCTTTCTATGAATAGTGACATTAGTGTTGTAGCACAGATTTGTAAAACAAAGATGATTGTGTAATAATGGAGGACTTTTCATGGTACCTGAAAGTGATGAACCTGATTTCGCAAACCTGGAAAATAAGCGGTGACACACTTGTCAAAATGAATTGGATGCCTTAGGTGATCTGTGGTATGAAAGGTGTAACTTAAGGTGGAATGTGAGTGCTCAAAAAAGAGATGAAAAACATTGATCCATACTCATTTTAATGTTAGATTTTTCATTAATTGTCCCTTCTGCTTTTTTTTTTACAATTCAGGGAATAAAATCTTAACTTGTGCTTGTGATATTGCTTTCGGACTTCACATCAGTTTTATCGAGTGAACACGATGTACCATTGCAGGCAAAGTAAATGCCAGTGCTGGATGAATGATTCTCCAAAAACAGCATATAAACCAAATATATTGACGCCGCTATCAAATTAACGGGGACTTATGTCAAAAAAGACCGTTTTTTTAAAATTCCCTCTGTCACGGCAGGCCCCCTTCATCACTGACTCATGCTGAAGACAATTCCTATCGATGCACCTCTCACCCCTCCGCGTAGCAAGTCTGATAACGGAGCAATGCTGAAGTCATTCAATCACAGGCAGAATTTGAGGAGGTGAAAGTCGATGGTCTGAAGACACATCGTCTTCAGATCTGTGGACTGATCCATATTAAAGTAAATGCATTGCGGCACTCATCTACTTCATCAGTATTTATGTAGAAGAATGCGTGATGAATAAGACGATTGAGGCATCCATACATAGACGCCACTTGTATAACGTGAAGTTATCCAGGTGATAGGTATCAATGTAACAAGATCCTGCACGCCATCGAGCATACTGGCGTATTTTAGTTCCCATAACTCTCCAGACGCGTATCCATACGAGATCAAAAATAAGACCATCATAAAGATGCTTTGAAACATGTTCTCCTTATTTAGTATAAATTACTTCAATTTAGCGCGGTTTTACGGACTGCAAATGCTCATTACTGACCTTGCACAATCATTCGCCACTCTTGTTCCTGAATAGACGGTCCTGGCGCCTTATATTTTGGTGGGGGAAATTCTCCACCCATCATCCGGCCCAAACCCTTAATATTTCGGGAAAGTTAGGATTTCTCAATAATGCAACAAACTCATTCAGACAAGGCTCTGCAATATCTCGACATCCCCTCTGGCCCAATTCATGTTGCTGATTGATCGGTACCCATTAAATTCCCATATAAGAGATAATTACCTGATTGCTTCTATTACTTGCCCATGTCTCCTCACAGGGCAATCACAACGAATATCTTCTTTATTTATTGCTCTTCACTCCCATCTCAAGTCCAAAGCGAGTTTCTGAAGCAAATGAGGACAGCTTCGTTTAATGACTCTTCCTTTAGATGATAATTGAAGCGTTTTGTGATGGTTTCTCCATGTCCTGTTCCTTGACCCAAGTTTGTCCTGAATCACCCGCAGTCTCGTACAAAATGAATACGATGCCTTAGGTGATCTGCGGTTTGTAAGGTGTACTTAAGGTGGAATGTGAGTGTTAATAAAAGAGGTGAAAACAATTGATCAATACTTATTGCAATGTTAGATCTCTCCATCAATTGTCTTTTCCACTTTTTTTCCGTTTAAGGGAATAAAATCTTAATCTGTGCTTACAATTGTGATGCTGGCGTTCTGTATTAAAGTGACCAAACCTGCGCACAGTATTCTAAATCAGGCCTCACTAATGTCTGATCTAACTTTAAAAGAACATCCCAAATTCTAGACGCACTACTGTGAATTATGAGAGCTAATATTCCAAACGTTCTCTTTATGAAACTACGAAACTGTGGCAAAACTCTCAGGGAGTTAATTAGGTCTCTCTGTTCCCCAGTCGCTCTGTTTGACTGCCCTGCCGTTTATTGCATGTTAATTTGTCCTTTCAAGACTTTGACTTGTAAATAATGTCATTTGTGGGAATCCTTGGCTTCGGAGTGATTGCATTGTTTGGAATCCTTTGGTTGTGAGTGACAGCAAGGTTCGTGGTGGAACATGCCTTTGGCCATTTAAAAGGCCGCTGTTGATGCTTGGCGAAGCATCTTAATGTTGCTGCTACATTTGACCCAGATGTTGTGTTTGCCTGCACTGTACTGCACAGTATATGTGAGCTCAACAAGGAGAACATTTCCCAGTGTGGACATTGGTTCGAGCAGATCCCTTTGCACCCAGTAGCAGGATTGTAATGAGTACTAACCCCATGGATCACAGGGGTTGCCCGTTCGACTCAGGTATGTGCCTCCCACCCACCAATCCAACTCCCACGACCTGCACTCTGCCCCCTGCCCCGCACACCCCACCCAGAAGCCTGTGACAGGACCCTGCTGCCTGGCTTCGTATCTCATACTGTAATCGTGTGACGGGAATAGTGAGAAATTAATGAAACATGAGAATTCTATGCGTTTTGAAACTTTAATTTAAAAATGTGCTCAATGATCCTTGTGGTGCACTGATCAGGTTTTCATCAACAACGAAAGTGGGAAGTGAGTGAGCAGCATTAACAGAGTAACAGCGGACACACAAATCATTCCGTCATTGAGAGGAGTGAGGTGGTGGGGGTGGAACCAGTGCTGAACCACACCATTTGATTCCTCTCCATGTGACCACTGCCGTGATGAACTGGTTTTGAATTCAATGCCATGCTGACACGAGTGGGCAGATACATGGGATGAGGGGTTCCATAGGGCTGTGGGAACTGGGATGGACACGCCTCAATTTGTGTGACGAATCCCTGGAATATGGAGGACTGCCTATCCGTTCTCACGCAGACAAGCGAGTCACTGCCTGTAAGTGCTTGTCACCTCCCACCGGCGCAGTATCTCCTCCTCTTTCTTTAGTTTGGTGAGCAGCCCTCTCTCCTGGTCCAGTGCCACCTCTGCATACTGGCGGTCCCCCTCTCCTTCCTCCCAGTCAAGTGTGGACATCATGCTCTGCAGCACCCAAGAGAGAAATCTGAGCTTTTGTCAGCCTCTGCACTTGCATTTGGGACAGTGCAGTGTGGGTCAAATCAGGAAAATGTCATCAGTATTTCAATTATGTGCTTCTCGAAACACACAACCTCATTCATGCTACTATACCTGTTTCGTCTGGTGTGAGGGCTGTCTTGTTGTTCCACGTACTGCATTGCTGCTTTCAGGGCATCCAATGCCGTGCCAGTGAAGCCATCGGCGGTCCCTTGTTCCTCTTGTTTCTGCATCTAAGTACTTCAACTCCAAACGACCGCTCCCACTCCTCCGATTGTGATTCAGCACAGAGTGTAAAATTTTCCTCAGGACACTCAGCTTAGTCGTTACCTATGTTTTACTGCGGATATGACAAGAGGCTGAGTGTGCAGTGACCATTCATTGAAATGTGGGTCCATCCCTCACTGTCCCCGTGAGCTCCTTTTCCCGGGCCTCTTGAGAGAAGTGGTCAAGAAGCAGACTAAAAACAGTATAATATTTTACTTCGATTATATTTGACTCCGTTTAAATTTTAAAAAATCAGTTCTATTCCTCATATGTCTTGAAGATGTAGATACCTTTTTACATTCGACTTGAACTTGCTCCAAGGTTAAAGGTATTTGGTTGCAATTTAAATACTTTTTCGACCAGATTTTAAAGGAAATTTCCCTCTTAGTTCAATGTTATTTTTGTTAGGAGATATTAAATCAGCAGCTTTAAAATTGAAGCTAATTATGTATCAAACTGACCATTTGCGTTTATCATTAGCGGTTTCAAAGTATGATTAGCTATTATATGGAAATCTGAATTAAAATTTGCGATGAAAAAATGGCATAATGAAATGAAAGCCTGCATTTATTTGGTAACGATTACATATATTTGATAGATTTTTTTTTTGTTTAAATTTGGGCCCATATATGAAATCTGTTAGTAATAATGTATGAGGACTCGATCCATTCCAGTGCACGTCTTCACTCCTGTATCCAAGAAGCTTTTTAGTTTGAAATTTCAGAGTAAATAATAATCACCCTTTTCCTATTTCTTTCTTTGTAGATTTGGTAGGAGGAGGAATGGTAATAGTTGGGAGGCTGGGGAGCTTGTATTTTTATTGTGTATATATATAAATATAATTGATCATATGAAATATGTACTTGGATGTAGTAAATATTGTTATATTTATAATGATTAATATTAAATAAAAATATTAAAAAAGAATCAGTCTCATCTGAGCATCTGCCCAGTCTGAAGTCATTCCGTCGAAATAAGCTTCTAATCTACTGACAAATATGACTTTACCTATCATGCATATCCTGCACACTCTCCTGTTTCTCAAAAATCGGGCAACGCTGATTCCACCACAAAATCATCGGACCGCCCCCGTAGCAGCCACTTTCAGAATGCTGCATTCAGGTGACTCGGGGGACTGCCCGGATGCGGAGATTATACCACCCAGAGGAGGGTTCTTGAGTAGTCCTCGGTGCCGCATTTTGCTCATTCAGGTGGCTTCACGACAGCTGCATTCTCGTAGAATATAACCCTTTACATAGGGGTATTCTGGCCAGCTGGAAGCTGTCTCCGAGATATTAACTGCAGAACGGCCTGCAACAGATTGAGCGAAGTGGTAGATGGGTAGTCCTGTATTTTAGTTTTATTTTTTTTTAATATATCTATTGATTTTATCAAATAAATATAACACAGGTACATTACAATAAAATTAAATATTAAGAAAATATAGAGAGTGTGGCAACGCACTTATGTATAAGTGAACCGCTTCCCGAACTGGCGGACATGCAAATTCAAGGACTATCAATGCTGTTAAAGGAATTCAAGGATTACCTATAAACCACAAAAATAAACGATTCAATTGAAATTTTTATTTAATTTTTATTTATATACATCTCAGACCGATAATGATGAATTTAGGATTAATAATCTTTTGATCTGAAATTAATCTTTCTTCTTTAAATTGCAAATATCTGAATGGTCAGGTTGCTCTATTTACATTTAAAAATTTATTGATGTTCTTAATTCTTTCCAAAGTTGTAGATGCCCGGGGAGGATTGTTTTCCACAGAATTTTAATGAATTTATAGATTTGATAATATTTCCTTTTTTGGAGTATTTGATACAAGCAATGGTAACCCATTCTTCGGCGGAGCATTTTTCAAATGCCCTTATTACTATTATACCTATCTAAGAGAGATATACATTAAAAACTGTATCTCATAGGCCAATAATCGTTATTAAATGTTAATTATAAAATTATAGCTCATGTTTTTGCAAATAAATTTACTACATATTTGTCAGATTTAATTCATATGGATCAATCTAGTTTTGTTAAATAATATTGCTAAATTAATTTGTCTAATACATATGTTTCATAAGAAAGTGAAATTGGTATTGGATTCTAGCTTTAGATGATGAAAAGGTTTTGATAGATTAGAATGGAATTATTTATTTAAGGAGTTAGAAAAAAATGGATTTGTATCAACATTTGATAATTGATTTATAATTTCAAATAAAAACCCTTCTGCTAAAGATATGATTAATGGACAGATTTCTTAATCTTTCCTCTTTAAGATCAACTAGACAAGATATCTGTGATCTCCTTCTTCATTTGTTTTAGAAATTGAACCTTTTGCAGAATTAATAAGACAAGATGTCAGTATTTCAGGGAATTTAAATTAATAGTGAAGAATATAAGACAAATTTGTTTACTAATGATGTTTTGATCTATATAACATATCCTATGAATTCTGCATTTTTATATAAGAGATTGAGAGAATTTGGTGAATATCAGGTTAGAGATTTAATTGGGATAGAAGTGAAATTATGTCTTTGGTTGATATGGATTCTAATTAATGTAAATCAATTGCTCAATTTAGATGGTCAGATAATGTAATTAAATATCTAGGGATTAAAATTGATTTTCAACATATGGTTAATTTCTACAAGTTGAATTATTTACCATTATTTAATAAAATTAAGGTTGATTTAAAGAGATTGAATGATTTAACTATAAGTATAATGGTTAGAGTAAATTGCTTTGAAATGAATATTTTTTTCAAGGTTTCAAAACATTCTTTTTTTTTGAATTTTTTATTTTTCACACCATAAATCACATTAGTCATGCTACACACTTTTTCTTTTTCACACATATACAGTGACTTTTTCTCCCCCCCCCCCCTCCCTCCTCCCAAGCCACCCCCCACCACCCCCCCCCCCCCCCATCCATTTTAGATATACAATCCAGGTTACATTAAACCAATCAGATAATGTTGTCATTCAACAAAAATACACCAGAAATTCTACTGAGTCCATTCTTTTCTTTCCTTCTCCTTCCATCAACTAAGGTAATGATTGTCCCCGGTAGGTTTTCGCTATTGTATTTAATGTAAGGCTCCCATATTTGTTCGAATATTTCAATATTATTTCTTAAACTATATGTAATTTTTTCTAATGGAATACATTTATTCATTTCTATATACCATTGTTGTATTTTCAGATTATCTTCCAATTTCCCGGTTGACATAATACATTTTTTTGCTACGGCTAGGGCTATCTTAACAAATCTTTTTTGTGCATCCTCCAAATCAATTCCAAATTCTTTGTTTTTTATGTTACTTAGAAGAAAGATCTCTGGATTCTTTGGTATATTGTTTTCTGTTATTTCTGTTACTTTCTCACATGTCCAGATTGCATGAATTGTTGTTCCCATTTCTTTTTTACATCGAAAACATCTATCAGATACTGTTGGGTCCCATTTATTTAACTTTTGAGGTGTAATGTATAGTCTGTTTAGCCAGTTATATTGTATCATACGTAGCCTCGTATTTATTGTATTTCTCATCGTTCCAGAACATAATTTCTCCCATGTTTCCTTTTTTATCTTTATATTTAAATCTTGTTCCCATTTTTGTTTAGTTTTACCATTTGTTTCCTCATTCTCTTTCTCTTGCAGTTTAATATACATATTTGTTATAAATCTTTTGATTAACATTGTATCTGTAATCACATATTCAAGGTTACTTCCCTCTGCCAAACTCAAATTGCTTCCTAATTTAGCTTTCAAGTAGGATCTCAGTTGGTAATATGCCAGCGCTGTATCTCCAGTTATATTGTACTTATCTCTCATTTATTCAAAGGATAAGAATCTACTTCCTGAAAAACAATTCTCTATTCTTTTAATCCCTTTTTTCCCCCATTCTCTAAAGGAAAGGTTATCTATTGTAAAAGGGAGTAACTTATTTTGCGTCAATATTAGTTTTGGTAATTGATAATTTGTTTTATTTCTTTCTACATGAATCTTCTTCCAAATATTGAGGAGATGATGTAATACTGGAGAAGTTCTATTTGTACCAATTTTTCATCCCATTTATATAATGTGTGTTCAGGTATCTTTTCCCCTATTTTATCTAATTCTAATCACGTCCAGTCTGGTTTTTCCCTTGTTTGATAAAAATCTGATAGGTATCTTAATTGTGCGGCTCTACAATAATTTTTAAAGTTTGGCAATTGTAAGCCTCCTTGTTTATACCCTTCTGTTAATTCATCCAGTGCTATCCTCAGTTTCACCCCTCTCCATAAAAATTTCCTTATTATTTTCTTTAACTCTTTGAAGAATTTTTTCTGTCAGTTGTATTGGCAATGCCTGAAATAAGTATAATATCCTTGGAAAAATGTTCATTTTAATACAGTTTATCCTTCCTATTAGTGTTAATGGTAGAGCTTTCCAATGCTCTAAATCGTCCTGTAATTTTTTCATTAGTGGATAATAATTGAGTTTGTATAATTGGCCGAGATTTTTGTTTATTTGTACACCTAGGTATCTTATTGCCTGCATTTGCCATCTAAATGGAGATTCCTTCTTAAATTTTGAGAAATCCGCATTATTCATAGGCATTGCTTCACTTTTATTTACGTTTATCTTGTAACCCGACACTTCTCCATATTCCTTCAATTTCTTATATAATTCTTTTATTGATAGTTCTGGTTCTGTTAAGTACACTATAACATCGTCCGCAAATAGACTGATTTTATATTCCTTGTCTTTGATTTTTATTCCTTTTATATTATTATCTATTCTTATCGATTCTGCTAGTGGTTCTATAGCTAACGCAAACAATAAAGGTGATAGTGGGCATCCATGCCGCGTTGACCTGCTTAAGTTAAATTGTTTTGATACATGTCCATTTACTGTCACTTTCGCTAACGGTCCCTTATATAATGCTTTAATCCAATTAATATACTTCTCCGGTAAACTGAATTTTTGCAATACTTTGAACAAATAATTCCATTCTGCTCTGTCGAAGGCCTTCTCTGCGTCTAAAGCAACTGCTACTGCAGGTGCTTTATTTCCTTCTACTGCATGAATTAAGTTAATAAATTTACAAATATTGTCTGTTGTGCGTCTTTTTTTGATAAATCCAGTTTGGTCTAAATTTACCATTTTCGGTACCTGCTCTGCTAATCTGTTTGCTAATAGTTTAGCTATTATCTTATAGTCTGTGTTTAGCAAAGATTTTGGTCTATATGACGCTGGTGAGAGTGGATCTTTCCCTTGTTTTAGTATTACTGTAATTATTGCTGTTTTACATGAATCTGGTAAGCTTTGTGTTTCATCAATCTGGTTGATTACATCCAGGAGGGGCGGAATTAATAAGTCTTTAAATGATTTGTAGAATTCTATTGGGAGTCCATCCTCTCCTGGTGTCTTATTATTTGGTATTTTTTTTTATTATCTCTTGTATTTCTACAGTTCCAAATGGTTCTGTTAATTTATTTTGTTCCTCTATTTGTAGTTTTGGTAGTTCAATTTTAGTCAAAAATTCATCTATTTTCCCTTCTTTCCCTTCGTTTTCAGTTCGGTATAATTGTTCATAGAATTCTCTAAAGTTTTCCTTAATTTCTTTTGGAGTATATGTAATTTGTTTGTCTTTTTCCCTTGATGCCAATACCATTTTCTTAGCTTGTTCTGTCTTAAGCTGCCATGCTAGGATTTTGTGCGTTTTTTCACCAGTTCATAATATTTCTGTTTTGTCTTCATTATATTCTTCTCTACCTTATATGTTTGTAATGTTTCATATTTTATTTTTTTTATCCGCCAATTCTCTTCTTTTAGTTGTATCTTCCTTCATTGCTAATTTTTTTTTCTATATTTACTATTTCCCTTTCCAACTGCTCTGTTTCCTGATTATAGTCCTTCTTCATCTTGGTTACATAACTTATTATTTGCCCTCTAATGAATGCTTTCATTGCATCCCATAGTATAAACTTATCTTCCACTGATTCCGTATTTATTTCAAAATACATTTTTAATTGTTTTTCAATAAATTCTCTAAAATCCTGCCTTTTAAGTAGCATGGGGTTTAATCTCCATCTATACATTCTTGGAGGGATGTCCTCAAGCTTTACTGTCAATATTATGGGTGAATGGTCCGATAGTATTCTAGCTTTATATTCTGTTTTTCTTACTCTATCTTGCATACTAGCTGATAACAAAAATAGGTCTATTCTTGAGTATGTTTTATGTCTAGCCGAGTAATATGAATATTGCTTTTCATTTGGGTTTTGTTTCCTCCATATATCCAAAAGTTGCATTTCTTGCATTAATTTAATTATAAATTTGGTTACTTTGTTCTTTCTGTTGATTTTTTTCCCAGTTTTATCCATATTTGAATCCAAATTCAGGTTGAAATCCCCTCCTATTAGTATGTTCCCTTGCGTATTAGCTACCTTCAAAAAGATATCTTGCATAAACTTTTGATCTTCTTCGTTAGGTGAATATACATTAAGTAGATTCCAAAACTCCGAATATATCTGACATTTTATCATTACATATCTCCCTGCTGGATCTATTATTTCCTCTTCTATTTTAAATGGCACATTTTTACTAATTAATATAGCCACTCCTCTTGCTTTTGAATTATACGATGCTGCTGTTACATGTCCTACCAAATCTCTCTTTAATTTCTTGTGCTCCAATTCAGTTAAGTGTGTTTCTTGGACAAATGCTATATCAATTTTTTCTTTTTTCAGTAAATTTAGCAGTTTCTTCCTTTTAATTTGGTTATGTATTCCATTAATATTTAAAGTCATATAGTTCAACGTAGCCATTTTATACTTTGTTTATCTTCCCTTTCCATTTTTCCATCATTACCTTTCCTCCTTTTCCATTTCTCTTTTCTTATTTTAAACCCTTTATTATAAGACAACATTCCTAAAACATCAAACATTTTCCTTATTCTCCTATTTATAACTTTTTTAGCCCCAATCTCCCCTTCCCCGCCTGAGTTGTCCTTTATCCCTTGTCAGACAACCACATCTCCCCTCTCCATTTGGGTTTGCGAATTCACTCGCAAGCGTCAACTGATTTTGCAGTGACGGCTATTCCCCCCCACCCAGCCCCCCCCCAGAAAAGATTTCACTTTTCATATGTAACAAAGGTCACTCTTTTAATTCCCTCCTTATTCTCTCTATTCCATTACCTTCCCTTATTAATTCTTGTCTATAATATCTATATTTTCCTCTAAGTACCGATACATTCACGTATGCACATTATACCTATACACTCTTATACCTCTTTACCCACATACATATCAATCGTGATCATTTTTACTCTCATTACACTTCTTCATCTCTCCATTTATTTTGCAGTTGTTCTGCAAATTTTCGTGCTTCTTTTGGATCCGAGAATAGTCTGTTTTGTTTTCCTGGAATAAATATTTTCAATACCGCTGGATGCTTTAGTATAAATTTATACCCTTTCTTCCATAAAATCGCCTTTGCTGTATTGAACTCCTTTCTCTTCTTTAGGAGTTAAAAACTTGTATCTGGATAAATGAAGATTTTTTGCCCTTTATACTCCAGTGGCTTGTTGCCCTCTCTTACTTTTTCCATTGTCTTCTCCAGTATCTTTTCTCTTGTAGTATATCTTAGGAATTTTACTAAAATAGATCTTGGTTTTTGTTGTGGTTGTGGTTTAAAGGCCAATGCTCTATGTGCCCGTTCTATTTCCATTTCTTGCTGTAGTTCTGGACATCCTAGGATCCTAGGGATCCAATCTTTTATAAACTCCCTCATATTCTTGCCTTCTTCATCTTCCTTAAGGCCCACTATCTTTAAGTTATTTCTTCTGTTATAATTTTCCATTATATCTATTTTCTGAGCTAGCAGTTCTTGTGTCTCTCTAGCTTTTTTATTAGATTCCTCTAATTTATTTTTTAAGTCCTCTACCTCCATTTCTGCTGCTACTGCCCACTCTTCTATCTTGTCCATTTTCTTTCCCATTTCTGTTAAGGTCATATCTATTTTGTTCATTTTCTCTTCTGTGTTGTTTATTCTTCTTCTTAAATCATTAAATTCCTGTGTCTGCCATTCTTTAGATGACTCCATGTATCCTCTAACAAGAGAAAGTATATCCTTTATCTTGCCTTTCCCTTCTTCTTCTATTTCACTGTACTCTTCCTCTTCTTCTTCTTCTGGGTTGGCCATCTGTTGTTTCTTTGTTGCCCTTTTCTTCTCTTCTTTCTTGTTTCCATTGTCTTCTGTGTTCTCCTCTCGCTGCAGGTGTTCTGCAGCTGTCATTGCCGGCTGTGGAAATCGACTCCCCAGCTGGTCCCCCCTCCCGTCGGTGTGTTTTTTCTTCATGCGCATCGCGCATGCGCGAGGTGTCGCGCATGTGCGGTTGCACACTTTTACTCGGCTCAGCAAGCCATTTTTGTAGTCCAATTTCTACCGACCTGAGGAAGCGGGTTTCTCTCTCCACCGCGGGCCTCTTCGAACAGGTAAGGCCTTCTCCTTCTTCCTCAGTTGTCTTCTCTTCCTCTCTTCTTACCGTTGATTTTGATTTTTCGTTTTTTGTCGCCATCTTCTTTCCACCTTTATACTCACTTTTCTTTAACTTTTATTTCTGTGCCTTTGTGTTTTCCTTTGTTTTTCCCGACTTTTCTGGAGAGGGCTGGAGTTCACGGTCCGGCCACTACTCCATCACGTGACTCCCGTTTCAAAACATTCTTTAATCCATCGCACAAATTATTCCTCTGAATTTTTTGAAAGATTTGAAATCAATTATTATGATTTTTTTATGGAAAGGAAAAATTAACTTGAAAGTTTGAATTTGGAAGTATTCAACTTCCACATTTTGTGAATTATTATGAAGCAGCTCAATTTAATAATATTTGATTTAAATAAATCTATAACTTGTATTAAAATGGAATAAAATATATGCAGGGTATTATATATAAACGGAATTCAACATTATTAATAGGTACTATTATGAATCCTTTTGAATTGTGCAATAAAATATATTATGAGAAAAGTGGTAAAATTTTGATCTCTCAGAAAATGCCTTTATATCAAAATAGATTTTTTCCCTTTATTATGAATAATCAATTTTTGAAGATTTTGAATCAAATGCGATTTCAAAAAAAAAAAAACAGACGATTGATTTGATGCTGGTGACCTTATTACTTTTCAATGAACAAAGGAAAAGTTTATGTTCTGAATAATACTTGTTTTGTTATTATCAAGTTAAGGCTTTTTTGATTGATAATTAGGGTCAAAATTTAAGATTACCTACACAGGATAAATTAGAACTATTCGTTACTAAAGGTAATATGAATAAATTTAATACAAAAATTTATGAATTACTTCAAAGAATATCTCCTAAATTAGGTATTCATAAATCGAAATTAAGATGGGAAATTTATTTAGATAGAAAGATAGATGAGAATGTTTGCAAGCATTTATGTAAAGATACCATGACAAGAATTATTAATGTAAGATATAGATGTAAAATATTAATGTGTGAATCAATTATATTTAATCCTTCAAAAATTAAAAAAAAATATACTTGACCACATTATCAGTTTTATGTTTTATATTTGGTTAAGAAGTAGCTTCTTATTTTTACTCTCCCTGGCTAGGTTTCAAGCTAAAACCTTTCTGGATAGAGATGAAAATATGTGAAAAAAAACAGTAAAGGTATAATTCCTGGTTGACCTAATTTTATTTTTGTTGAGTAATATTAAACGTATTATCCTTAAATTAAGATTACCTTTGTATCAAATGCATTTTTTTTACAATTAGCTTTAGATATTGCAGAAAATGCATAACAATTACTTGGAAATAACGTGCAGATTTAGGAATACAGAGATGGCATGCTAAATTATGTACTTGTATTCCACTTCAAAAATAACATAATTTACATTATAAATATAGTTTCTTTTTGAAAATATGAAGCTCACATTTACAGCATGTTGGTTTGAGAGTTGTCAGTAACCCATCCGAGTGGTAATTGTCAGTTTCACAGTTATTGATTTGAAGTTACATTAAAATTTTTGACATTCTCATTTTTTTTCATTATATTTGGGGTTTATGGGTGGTTGAGGGTTACACAGCAAAAATATTGTCTTTTCAATATATTTTTAATCATTATAATTGTTGATTTAAATACTTACATTTAAAATATTTTTTAAAATGGCGGACATGCTGTGTCAAACGCTGGAAATTTACCTGCATCCAACATAGGTTTTTAATCTGACCTGTTGTTGTAATGGATGACCTCACATCCCGTCCATGTGACAGAAGCAATGACGTATATAAGCCCAACATACAAGCCGAGAGTTCACATGTAGCGTGATTCCACAACATGTACACTGAGGTCTATAATAGCTCAGCGCAGAATAGTTTGCACATAAAACGGTATTGAACATACATTATATTGAAAAGAAGGAATATATAACTTTCTAAATGTTGATCCCTGTCTTCGGAGGCTACGAGTATAAAGCAAACATTTCACTACTAATAATAAAAAAATATGGAAATCAGGTAGTACTGTAGAGGCCCCTAAAACGTGATGAAACACATGTTCGGTTAGATAGTTTTTTTGTGACCTCGTTAATAAAGAATCTGGCTAAAATCGTCGGTGGGTATTTAGTCAGTTCTCTTATAACACTAAAATAAGAAAGACATCAAACAAAATATAATATGTTTCAGTTAAAAACAGTACATGGACAGATAAATTGAGGTTAATCTGAAAAATGAGCAGTATTGTTCTTGGGAGATATGGATACTCTGCCGTAAATGGCAGGACTCTAAAAACAATTCATGTGCACTGGGATATCTGGCCTCACGTAGATAAGCTTGATTAAATGGCAAATTTAATAGGGTGACAAATTTGGCGAATTTCACGCTAGCAATCATTGGGGTGGATATTGACAACAAAGCAAGAACGTCACTTTCTGCACAATTCTGGTTGCACTATGAAAGACGTCTTTTGAAAAGAAGCAGAATAGATTGATAGTATTTTTTTCTGGATTAGAATACATGATTTACAAGGAAAGGCTTGGAAATCTGGTTTTCTCTGGAGATTCCTTGGCCGAGGAATGACCTGACGGATGTTTATAAAATGATATGAGAAATTAATAGAGTGGACAGTTAGAGTAAATTAAACAGACTAGCAACATCACTTAAAAGAACAAATTTATAGGATGAGAAAATATTTAAAGGGAGGTGCAGTGAAAGATTTTGACACAGAGAGTGGCTGTCAGAAGTAAACATAGAAATAAATAGAACTGGCTTATAGGAATAAACGTGCTAAGAAGTATAATATGAACCCCTTGGAGCTTTCCAGATATATTCATGAAAGGGGAGTGTTACAACCCAGAGGAGCACAAAACAGAGAAGCAATAGATATTGTCTCAGATAAATGGTTACTAATACAAAAGTTGTTTTTAACTATCTTTAAACATAACTTATCACCATGAAATTTACTAATCTAACTTGACTCTCTTCTAATTCTATGCACACGTGCGTGTAATGTGTGTGCATAAGTGGAGAAAAGTTCTTTTATTCAAGGGTAAATCTCACTTCTTATTAATCTAGTTTTACTGGTATCAGAAAACTATTGAACTGTATTTAATAATTATGAAGTTCGCCAGGCTTTGATGCTTAAAATAAATGGTTACCCATAAGCCTGAAGATTTGTAATTCGGTCTTCCCCCAGTTGGACTAATAAATATCCAAATTAAAACACTTTATAAAAGTCTGGAATGTTTGCTTGGAAGTTGTCTGAATGTTAAAAGACTATAAGATGTCGAAAACACAGATTAAGAAGAAACTTCCTTTTAAAAGTACAGAAAAAAATTGGCCTACTTACCAAGTGGAAAGCATGGAATCGATAGACAGCCGCTTAAGCAGCAATGCACTCCCAAATGTTGAAGTATTAACCCGGCGTCTTCTTAATTTGGTGCTGAGCTTCCAATTCTTTCCTCTTATCTTGATCAGCATGCCTGGGATACCGGGTGCGCTGTAGAAGTGCCGGAGTTCATAGTGTCGAGTTTGACGTTTGATATCACTGCGTGTCCCAGCAGCATGGAGGCACGAGGCACCGCGTCGGAAAACGTGCATGCACTGGCCCCGGCACTCCCGAGCATGCGTATTGCATTGCAAGTACGTGATCCTCAGGACAGGGTCCGTGCTGTCAGCGAAGTCAGCCAGCAGCATCCTGAACATGTCAGCTCTGGTTCTGCAGGTGTGCAGATCAGAAGCTAAGTGATGAAAATGGCAGAATGGAATGAACAACAAGGAAAACCTTTGTGCCAAATTGAACAAATAGAAGAAGAGTCATTGACTGCTATTGAAGGGAAAGAAGGTAGGCCTCATGTAGAGACTAGTGATATTACATTTGATGCTGTTTTTACAACTTTGGAATCTATAGCTCAATAAATGTGTAATATGTCAATACAAATGTGTTCTCTGCTTTACCATGGATTTATGAATATGAATGAAAAAATGAATAATATTTGTGAAGAACGTTCTTCTGTGAAGAAATATATTTCTGTCATTAAAGCTGATGTTAATAGATGCTTGAATATGGTTGAGACAGTTCAAGAAAATATCAAGAAGACGAAAGGTGTCTTTCAAGATTATAAAGAATAAGTATATCGTAATGAAGAAAAAATAGAATATTGAATGGGAAATTCAGAAGAAGGACTTATTGCAGCAAATAGACCCTTTGGAAAATCAAAGCCTTTGGTTTAATTTTAAAATAGTGGGAATTTTTGTAGGATTTGAATGTTTGGATCCAATAAAATTATTTAAAAAGTGGATTCCTGAAGCACTGGGATTGGAAATGTTTTCCAGAAGGTTTGGAATAACATAGATCAAATAGGACCTTATGAAGTAAACCATATCCGGTTCATCCTCCATGAGCTGTTTTGTTTAGTTGTCCATGCTACCAAGGTAGGGTAACTATTTTGAAGTAACACTCCAAGATGCATGCAGATATCAATCCCCATTGATGGTACAAGGAAATAGAATATTTTCTATCCAGATTTGAGTCAAGAAACTTTTAAAAAGTGTAAACAAATGCTTTGGAGGAAGGGTAAAAAAATCCTGCAGATTTGAAAATCTTTTATTGTAATTTCCAATCACAGTTTTTTGAGAGATATCACAATGACAGGGGGACTGAAAGATATTCTTCACCTAACAGGAAGACATCTGTTAAGAAGAATGTAAATGGGAACGGGAAAAATCTCTGACTAATATGTAAAAAAACTTGATTGATATTGATGATCGGGAACAAGTTTTGGGGTTGAATTGATTGGGGTTGTGATCTGATTTAGACTTATAATTTTATGTCTCTTTTGGGGGATGTAGGTCGCTGAAGCTTTCAGAATTCCTCTGCCACCAGTTAGAGGGATTTTATTTATTTCCACACCCAGGTAAGTGGGGAGTTACAACTTTTGTAGTTACTTTTTATTAAAAAATACCTTTTCATTATTGTAATTCTTACTTTGTTTAGAGAGGGGTTTAGTGTCTGTTTAATTCAATTATTTAGCAAGGGGAGCTTTAAATTTTGCTATTGGAGAAGGGATATTTCTGTGTGAATAGAAGGAATAGAAAGAGGGATTTTTATTCTGCTTTTATTTTACTTTGCTAATAATGTCCTATTTCAACTTTGCAACATTTAACGTGTAGGATTAAATAACCAGATTAAATCAAAACGTGTTTTAGGCTATATAAAAAAGATGAAAGTTGATATTGCTTTTTGCAGGGAACTCGTTTACCTGAAATCAAACATGTGAAATTGAAGAGGGATTGGGTCGGTTTTGTATTTTCATCTTATTTTAATTCAAAAGCAAGATGAGTGGCGATTCTGATTCTTAAGAAGATACTATACGAACTTGAATCTTTGGTGCCTTATTTTAAATGTATGAATTTAGTAATATCTTAAACTGTGATCAATATTTTCTTTAATGCGTCCTTTGTGGGGTCTGTTGAGTGGGGTGGAGGGGGTGGGAGAGTTGTTGTTCTAATTTTCATATTATGGATTCTCTAAACATTTTTGTTCTGACCCTTGTTATCATCCACTCCAGTGTCTTGCTGACGAAACATGAGTTCTCCAGATGATAACCTCTTTCTTTCAGGTCAGCACAGAATTCCTTTTTGTTTCATTTATTGCAAGTGAAACATTAAGCAGCCAGTCCTCTCCTCTTGCATGGACCACAAGGGCTTTGACCAGGCTGAACAAAGGAAACACAACATGTCTTCCAAATGGGTTATTCCCAACACACCTGCCAGCTTGTCATGTACTAGCTGTTGCAGATGACTGTAAAATTGCAGAACTGAATTAAACTATGTCTTTCACTTAGAGAAAAAAAATCATCTTTGACTCTCTCTGATTGCAAAACCACATGGCCCTCTTAGCTGAACTCCAGACAGACTGCGGCAGTGAATTGCTCCTCCAATCTCTTTCATCTGTTGCTTTTCAAAACAACAATCCTTTTGTGAATTACTTGGGCACCCCCCAAAGTTGTTACAAAGGCCCCCAGGAGACATCCTGTCTGGCTTGAGTAGGCTCCAGTATTTAAAATGAGATCTGGTTTGAATTGTTGGTATGTGATCTACAATAAAAAAAAAACCTGTCCAAATTTATTTGCCCAAAACATATCTATATACCATACAAACACAACGTAATCTGTTACAGGAGAAATAGTTGACATGGAAAAGATGCTTACAGTAGTGGGAGAATGTATGGTAAGGGACATAGCCTTCAAAAAATAGGGAGTGCATTCAGAACAGGGAGAGAAAAAATTGTTTAGTCAGACAGAGGTAAATATATGGAATTTGTTGCTATGGGTGGGTTTGGAATCCATTTCATTGGGTATATTTAAAGCAGAGGTTGTAGGATTATTGATTCTTAAATCTATCTAAGGTTATGGAGAGAAGACAGAGAGGAAAATGACATCATGGTTTGAATGATAGAAATGCCCAGTTGCACTCCTGTGTCTGATTGGAATATGTGGATAATAGGTGGCTATATATCCATTTCATGCAACCCATTATTAGTTGACATTGTAAATCATGCCAGGTGCAAAACATGGGCACTATCTACTTGTTTACTGCAGTTTTAACCCCCCTGTGACCTACCCTTTCTGACTTTGTTGGTCAATGTCCAAACAATCAGTATTCCAGGGTTCTCTTGTTCTAATTTCTGTGGGATTTTTAGTAGTGAACCTTCTACTTGGTTACACCATCTACACACATTTCTCCATTTGGCACCCTTGAGCTTCTGGCATACTGCTGTTGTCCTCTGCAATGAAAAATGACAGTTGAAGAATACTCATTATGTTCATCCTCTGTTTCTTTGTACACCAGAATTATTTCACCTGTGACATTTTCTAGCGGTTCAATATCTTGCCTACTCCCAGTTTTGCTGTTTATGATGCTGGAGGATTGTAACGCCCTTTTTTTCTGTTAGTGACTTCCTTAACTTCGTTTTGCAAGTTTATCTCTTTTTTACTTCACTAGTTGACTTTTAAAAGCTTTCAAATATTCATGTTTCGCAAGGATCTTTTCCATATTATCCGCCCTCTATTTTGATTTGGTACTTCCTGTGACACCCTTGTCTATCAGGCTTCCTCGTCCTCTCTTTCGAATGAATGTGTCCCGTTGTGGCAGATGCAAGTTGTGGAAAAATCCCATCAAGTTGAAATAAGATGAATAACGAGACCACGCCTCAGGTTTCAGACAGAAAGTTTAAATGAGCAATTTATGTTAGGCTAGATAAAGACAAACAATAGGTGACCTGGTGTCATGACATTTGGAGACGTATCACCTCATGACATTCACCTTGAGGAGGCCAAGGCTTCTCTGCAGACTTACAGATACTGCTGAGTCACTATGCTGTTGTAGCAAGTTGCCAGCCTGATGTGTCTCGATGTAATGAGTTTGGGAGGATCAGTGCAGGTTCTGTCCATTCTACGCCCCACCACTACCAGTGAACTGCTACACCATGTTAATATCAGGAAATCCTGTCGATGCAGCTCTATGATCCTTTCCCCTTCCAATCAACTTTCGAAGCTCCTATCTCATTCCTCTCTTATTCTCTTTATTCCAATATTATAGTGGTAATTCTGATTTTTGTTCCCCCCCCCTCCCAAAAACTTGCAGGGTGAATTCTATCTCTGCCTCCTTGCAGTTTCGACAATTTCAGCCTCCTTAGCAATTCTGATACTTAACACAATACCCAATTAAGACTTGCCATTTCCTTCGTCGACTGTACTAAACAGCCTAAAAATGACTGCTTTAAGAATGTTCTAAAATATATTCACATATGACCACGATACCATAAGATGATAAGCTATTGGAGCATAGACAGTCTATTTGGCCCATCTAGTCCATTCGCAATTTCATCAAGCAGTGATGCCTTCTTCCCCTTAGCCCCACTCACATGCCGTCTTCCCATAACCTTTGATACACTGAATGTTCCGATACTTATCAATCTCTCACTTACATGCATCTAATAAGTTGGCCTCCACAGCCACCCAAGGTACAAAATTGAAGAGATTCACAAATCTCTGTCTAAAGAAATTCCTCTGCATCTCTGTTTTAAAAGTGTGTCTTTCCATCTTGCAGATGTCATGAGTGACACGTTTGCCACAGCAATGTTGTGTAGCTCATGACGGCCAAAGTATCAAAAGCTTTCTTTAAGTCCGTATGTAACCCTGAACAAACCATTTCCGAATTATTTATCTGTATTCTCGAACCCTCTGCTTCAGGTTGTGTTAAATTAAAAAAATCACAAAATGTGTTAATATTATTTTCTGGAACATAATTTTCAACTATTTAAAGTGCAAGCTTTGAATATGGTCTCTAGACCATGTAGCCCAAATGAATGGGCAAAATCGCTCTTAAATTCAGCGTATGTTCATGGACCTTCAAACGATTGCACTCTTGTTGTATCAGAGTTGCAGTATTTTGTTTTTCCTTCTTTATTTGAAGAAGTTTATCCAGTGTGGAAGCAAATTAGAATGCCAATGACCCCCATCGAATTCGAGTTAAACTACAATCAAGTAATTAATTTCAAGGAAAGAGATTCTGATCAAAATTGAACAGTTTCATCCATTAGATTTCATAAATAAATATTGCAGTACAATTGCAATTGCTGCTGTCGTGTACTGAGATTCAGGAAAGGAATGGAAGGAACTGGGAACATAATCTGTTGGAGATTAGTGAAAAAGTTAACCATGCAAGAATAACTATATGATTTGTGATTTTTTTTTTATTCAGTGCAATAAGAAAAATAGCTAAAGCTGGCTTCCAGCTGTTAATGTTACGTTCCTTATTTTATTTCTATTTTTATTTACACCTACAGCAGATGTTGAATATAAGATCAACGATGCAATGTTGAGACCTCACTGGGAAAATTGGGAGCAGGTTTGAGATCCTCATTTAAAAAATGGTGCGGTGAATCCAGAGTGAGTTAAATGAAATTTAACAAGGGAGATTCCATTTATTGTCATCTGACTGTACATATTCAACGAGATCTAACAACATTGCTATGGAATCGGGTGCACACACAATATGCAGCACATAATAACCACGTAGAGTTTTCGGAAAAAAAACACTCTCTGTGAAGAACTTGTACGTTCTTTACGTGTCTGCGTGTCTTCCTCTGGGTGCTCATGAGTGATTTCATCTGGGTGCTCAGGTTTCCTTCTATCTTCAAAACAAAATTATTTCGTGTAATTAGGTGGCATGGGCTCGGGGGCCATAAATACCTATTGTCTAAAAATATACTTGAAGGTCATGATGCACTCGGAAATCAGTGATTGGATAATAGTAAAGAAAAGAAAACACATCCCGTTCACAAACATAAAAGCAGGGATTCAATAATGCTTACATGGACGTTGAATGATGTAAAATTATTTATAATTACTTGCAAACATATTTTGCCAATTTCTAGTTGTTTACAGAAGATTTTGAAATTCATTTGAGGTGTAACGCCCGGCAGCCAAAGGTCTTTTTTTTTGTTGCGTGTATAATATAAACAAATCTTTGTTTTGAATTTGCTTTTGTGCTGTTAGAACAAAGAATATAGATCTCGTTCAGAAATTTTGTTTGAAGATTTACTTTAAATGTATTAATATCTTATTGTTCATTTATTAATTGGTTTAAATGTAGTTTACAATTTCAAGCGTTTGAATAAACATTGAAAGAAATCAGTTCCACCGTGGAATACACTTTTCATTGTTTCATGAGTCACAAAACAACAATGCCTACTTGTTCTGTGATTATAAAGGGATATGATCACAATATTAGTCAAAGGAACCATTGGAGTATTGACACATTAATCAATAGAAAATAAGTTTTCAAGTAAAACGATTATGTTTAAGAAATCCAGATGATTGGCCATTAGTCAATATAACAGAAAATTGAAGAGATAGAAATGTGAATATTGAATTTGGCAAAAGACTGAATTAATTGGTCACTGTATAGAGCAGATCGAGAAGGAAACTAAAAACGACAACAATGAATACCATTGAAGAGGTTTATTACATATAAAAAGGTTTTGGACATTGGATTAACTTGTCTTGAAAAGGACTGTTTGGTTTGGAGAGATTGTTGTGAATGTTTGATGTCTGAGTGCAACGAGGAGATCAGAAACCGCAGGGCTTAAGGAACTATGTGCCACGAAGATGAAGAAAATTGAAAGTTTTGAGGAATTACATAGCTGGCAGGAAAAGGCAAAGAGATGAGCCACGCCGAAAATGCGAGATGTGCAAGATCCCATATTAACAGGGCTGATCCAAGGAACCAGAGATCAAGAACGAATGATGGCCACATTGGACAAAGATGGGAGACAAATACCATCGCTTAACTCCTGCCAAGTAGTAGAAATACAGGTGGACAAAGTGACATACGCCTTGTGATGACAAGACAATAAGAATTGGCGAAATTATTAATTGAATTAAAGACTCTATATAATCTTCCCAAGATAAAGATTCCAATTTTTGATGGTATTAAATTCCAAGTGTTTAGGAAAAGCCTTCAAAAATTATTCGAAGATTGGATCATTTTTTACATTTATTTTCAACAGGTTATTAGAAGACAACCACATGAATTCGTGAAGAGATGTGAACATCTAAATCTGGATGTATCATTCAAAGCAGCAACGTGGTTACTCGAGATAAACTTTGGTGACAAATATGCATTCCTACAGTTTGTATGAAGAAGGATTTCATGGTCGTTAATGACACCAGAGTGTACGAATGGTTTATAAGCATACACCCTCTTTCTAACAGGATGCTTCGGTGTCTTGATGGAGATTGACCATCTTCAGGAACATGACGTACCTCAGAATGTGGTAGATAAATTTCCAAATGGATGAGAGATGTATGAAAAAGTAGTTGAATTCCAGAGAAGATATCATGAGAGAGCTCCTTTTAAGGATTTAGTGAATATATTAGAGGACGTGTTTGTTGGCATATATCCAGTGTATAGAATTACGGGTATTTAAACAATGAGTAAAGAAGTTGAAAAGTCCAAATCATATTGCAGCCAAAATTGAAGAACATACATTTACCACATTTCTGAGAGTGAAATTAAGGAAAACCTAAGTTCACCTGTTGAGAAAACAAATGTTCGTTATGTAATTATAAGCACAATTTGGAAAACTGTGCACAAATTGAAAAAAAGATACATAGTGAGAAAATCTCTCCCTTCAAGGAGAATTGTAAAGGAAGGTGTAAAGGAAACATCAACAAAGAGTGCAATAAGTGACTCTGCTGCGATATATGTTATCAAAAACATCATTAAATACTACATGTCTTCAAGGAAAGATGAATACTGAAAATTAACAAACGTCGGTGAAATAAGCAGATGAAAACAGCGCGGAAGCTTTAGAATTGTCAAGTGGTCCTTCCGGGGACGGTGAAGATAACTGCAAATGCTTGATAGTGTCTGTATTAGTTAAGGCAAAGGATGAGAATGCAACCGTACTACACATGCATTTCTGGACCCAGGACATACTGCATTATTTTACAGCGTGGAGCTAATGAAAAGGATTAATCTCGAAGTGGGGAAAACAAAGAATCTTTTGAAAGTCATGCGACAAAGAAAGGTTATTAAAACTAACATGTTTTCAATTTAGAGGTTGCTGGAATACACAGCAATTATTTTTGTGATTTTACTGGCATATACAGACAGATGTCTGTGCCTGTGTATGAAGGAAACACCCCATCATAAAGGTGATGTGGATCAGTGGGCATATATGAGAAAGGTTTATAAAATGGGAAACAGCTCTGAGATAGGCATGCTAATTGGTTTAGATGTACCAATGGTTCTGGAACAATAGAACTAGTATCTAGTGTGAGACGTGGCCCATACGGTATTAGAACTGTATTTGGATTGACAATCAGTTGTCCATTGAAAAGAAAGAATGACATTGCTCAGAAGTAGTCAACATGTTTCAATATGATATTTGGTGAAACTCGACCAACCATTGAAAGAATCCTTTGGACTATTGACTGATTAATTAACCGAAAATGTGATTTCAAGTAAAACGGTTATGTTTAAGAAATCTGGATGATTCACCCTTATTCAATATAACACAGAATCGAAGACATAGAAATTTGAATATTGAATTTGCAAGAAGACTGGACTAATTTTTCACTGTTTAGAGCAGATCGGGAAGGAGACAAACAAGCAACAATTAATAGAATTGAATAAGTTTATTACACAATGGAATACGGTTTGTTACATCGGATCTACTTGACATAAAAACCACTGTTTGGTTTAGCGAGATTATTGTGCATGTTTGATGTCTGAGTGCAATGGGGAGATCAGCAACTGCAGCAGTTAAGGAGCGTTGTGCTGAAAAGATGAGGAAAATAGAACTTTTTGATGAATTGTAAAGGCGGCAGTAAGATATAAGGGGAAGTGAAATGGTTAAAGGAAAATACGCACCAGAAAGAGAATACTGTTTTTAGTGATTCACATCCTGCACAAATACTACAAAAACTATTAATTGAATGTGATATTGAATTCTAAAGAGCGGCTGAAGCTATACCAGAAGAAAGTGGTTTTGGGAAAGAGCTTCCAAAATAGAGACATGCTCAGAGATTGCACAGGACCTAATAGGACCTAATTTCTCGCGTTCATAGGGCAGGCTTCAGAGATTGAGATGCTGATTTTATGCCTTTAAAGTTTCAAACAGGTGCAAATTTTGTTAAAGTAGAAAAGGCTTAAGATCAAAGTGGACTTAGAAGATAAGGAGTAGCGATTAAGAATTACACGTGTGTGGTGATGACAGGAAAGGAGCTGCAGGACATGCAGCGATGTGTTGAAGAGGAGCTACATGAGGAGCAGCTAAGAATGGAGCTGAAGTACCAACTGGAACTGGACAAAGATATTGCTAATGTGGCCAGCTCATAAGCCACACATGTCAAACTCTGGCCCGCTGGCCAAATTTGGCCAGCGATATAATTATATTTGGCCCGCAAGATCATATTAAATATATATTAGAGATTGCCCGCTGGCCACCGCGCCAGTATAGCGCATGCACCCTGATGGAGAAAATGAAGACGCCGGAGGTGTGGAGGGATCTCAGAGTCCCAAATCCCGGGGATTTGAGCACCGCACTCAGCCCGCCCGGCTCCCAGACACACTGATGCGGCTGGAGTTGGGGACCATCCTCGCTGGGTCTGCGCTTCAGCGGCGATGCCGGACCGAACGTCTCGTTGGCGATGCCTTCCCCCTCGCTCAGTGCACGGTGGACCCTGCCTCCCGCTCCTTTTGTTGGAGACGAGCCCGGCGCCGTGAGATTGCAGTTTAATCCCTCTCCAACCATGGGAGGGGGTGGGAGCAATGCACTCTTCTTAGCCAATTCCTCCACCGCCTCGGACGCCGGCGTTTCAACGGGGGGTTCAGGTTCTATATGACTATAAATATTAATGGAAAACGTAACCAAATCAAAAGAAACTGCTACATTTACTGAAAAAAAGAAAAAAAATTGATATAGCATTCGTGCAAGAAACACATTTAACTGAAATGGAACACAAGAAATTAAAGAGAGATTGGGTAGGATATTTAACAGCAGCGTCATGTAATTCAAAGGCTTGAGGAGTCGCTATATTAATCAGTAAAAATGTACCAATTAAAATAGAAAAGGAAATAATAGATCCAGCAGGGAGATATGTAATGATAAAATGCAAGATATATTATGAGTTTTGGAATTTACTCAATGTATATTTAACCTAACGAAGAAGATCAAAAATTTATGCAAGATTTTTTTTTTAAGATAGCAGACACGCAAGGGAACATACTAATAGGAGGGGATTTCAACCTTAATTTGGATTCAAACATGGATAAAACTGGGAAAAAAAATTAACAGAAAGAACAAAGTAACCAAATTTATAATTAAATCGATGCAAGAAATGCAACTTTTGGATATATGGAGCAAATAACAAAAGGAAAAGGAATATTCATATTATTCGGGTAGACATGAAACATACTCAAGAATAGACCTACTCCTCTTATCAGCTCGTTTGCAAGACAGAGTAAGAAAAACAGAATATAAAGCTAGAATATTATCGGACCACTCACCCCTGATATTGACAATAGAGTTAGAGGACATCCCTCCAAGAATGTATAGATGGAGATTCAACTCCATGCTACTTAAAAGGCAGGATTTTAGATAATTCATTGAAAGGCAAATTAAAATGTACTTTGAAATAAATCACTGAATCAGTGAAAGATATGTTTATACTATGGGACACAATGAAAGCGTTCATCAGAGGGCAAATAATAAGTTATGTAACCAAGATGAAGAAGGACTACAATCAGGAAACAGAGCAGTGGAAAGGGAAATAGCAAATATAGAAAAAGAATTAGCAATGAAGGAAGACACAACTAAAAGAAGAGAATTGGCAGATAAAAAAATAAAATATGAAACACTACAAACACATAAGGTGGAGAAAAACATAATGAAGACAAAACTGAAATATTATGAACTAGGAGAAAAAAAACGCACAAAATTGTAGCATGGCAGCTTAAGACAGAACAAACTAAGAGAATGGTATTGGCATCAAGGAAAAAAAACGAACAAATCATATATAATCCAACGGAGATTAATGAAAAGTTTAGAAAATTCTACAAACAATTATACCAAACTGAAAACGAAGGGAAAGAAGACAAAATAGATGAATTTTTAACTAAAATTGAACTACCAAAATTACAAGTAGAGGAACAAAATAAATTAACAGAACCATTTGAAGTAGTAGAAATACAAGAGATAATCAAAAAAACTACCAAATAATAAAACACCAGGAGAGGATGGATTCCCAATAGAATTCTATAAAACGAGGGGCGTGGCAAGATGGCGTAAGGAACAGACGTGCCTTCCAGTCCTCTCCTGACTCTGAATTATTGTTTTGTTTTAAGTGCCCGTTAATACTCTTTAAAAAGTTTATAAATAGTATGAGGTGTTGAATTAACACTTAATGGTACATTTGTTAAAAAAAAGTAAAAGGAAACATCAACAAATTGTTAAAAAATTACATTTTCTGAAGTTATCTGAGCCTACCTGTTTACAAAAAGCCAGGACTCAGCGTGGAATTGATCCAGGAGAAGAAGTGCAGGATTCGGCATTGGAGCTCCGCTCTGTACTGGTAGGGCTCTCTGAAGGTCACACTCAACAGCCTTTAGAACAAAGGGCTGGCCGGGTGCGTGTATTTCAAACCACTGTGAGTGCTGTTACTGAGACTTTGACTGCTGATTCAGCTGGGGCGCCACCAGCTGGAGAGTTAAAGAGCCGACCTCCAATTGATATACTGGTGGCGCTGCACAATGCACCACCAGTTACAACGGCTCTTCCAGATACTGATGTAACAAAGCTTTTTAGTGAGATTTGGCTTAAAGTTAAACCTGACCATCAGCCTCCTGATACTTCTGGGGGGTCTGTGGCAGGGGTTATGACACGGATTCAAACTGCAAGAAAAGCTACTAAATTAAAGGAAGGGATAGAAGGTCCTCGGATTCCACAAGAACAGCAGGATCCCACTAAGTCTGAATCTACTTATGCTGATATATTTTCAAGAGTCTTGAACATAAGATATATTCTTCAATGATGCACTTAGGTGATTCTATGAACAATCTTACTTCTAAGATTGATGCATTGGTGGATGTTAATACTCGACAGATGGTTGATTATGGAGCTTTTAAATCCGAAACTATTGAAAGACTTGAGATGTGTGATCAAGGATTATCTGATGTACAAGATCAATTGCAAGATGTGAATAAAACAATTGAAATGCTACAGATTCAGAATAAAAATCTAGCAAAAAAAGGTTGATTATTTGGAGAATCAATCCAGACACAATAATGGGAAAATTGTCGGCTTGCCAGAAGGCATGGAAGGGCCAGATCCAAGAAATTTTTTCACTGAATGGATTCCACAAGTGTTGGGACAAGATAAGTTTCCTGAAGGTTTAATATTGGAACGGGCTCATAGAACTTTGAGAAGGAGACCTTTTTTTAGGACAGAATCCAAGACATGTTTTGGTTCGTTGTTTAAATTACTGTGATAGAGAGACTATTTTACATATGGCTATTAGAAATGCACAGCAAAATAGATCTCCTTTGATGGTTCAGAGTAATCGTGTTTTCTTCTATCCGGATTTGAGTCAGGAAATTATGTTTCAATGACGTGAATTTAATTCTGAGAAAGAATTGCTGTCGAAAAAAGGATATAAGGCAACATTTAAGTATCCTGCGGTACTGAAGATTTTTCAGGATGGTTATCAACCAAAATTCTTTGACAATCCTAAAGAAGCTATGGATTTTGCTCAGTCTTTACCAATTACGCAATTCCAGGAACGACGTAGTCCTCCACAGTCTCCAAAGAGGGCAGAGATGCAAGATGGGAATCAGATTTCTAGAAGAAATGGAAGAAACGGTGGTCGCAATGACAAAGTTGATTAAAAAAATAATTTTTTTTAAATTATTTTTTGTTGAGAAAATTTCAAATAGTGATGGGAGTTGGGAGAGGGAACTGGGTGGGCACCAATTTAGAAGTCATCAGCTGCGTGTGAGTTATCTCACACCCAATATTTTGGGGGAGTTACCGCATTAGGCAGTTTAAACAGGAGGAGGTAATTGTAACATCCGACCTGTTTTTTTTTTTTCTTTTTAATTTTTGGATTAGGGAGTGAAGCCTTTTTTAATTATCTTTTTTAAATAATTAATTTTTTTCATGTATAAATTTTTTAATTTTTTTGTTTTGTTTCTGGTTGTAATTTAAAAGGGGAATTAAGGGTCTTTTTTTCTTCTTTTCTTTTTTTTGGGGGTTTTTTTTTTTTATTTTTTTTTGTTTTGTTTGTTTTTTGCTGTTGTGTTTCATTGAGTGTAAGAAATGTCTAAATTGAAATTTGCTTCTCTTAATGTTCAGGGTTTAAATAATCCTATTATGCATAAGAAAGTACTTGCTTATTTAAAAAAAAATTAAAAGTTGATGTTGCTTTTTTACAGGAAACTCATTTAAAAGATAATGAACATTTGAAACTCAAACATGAATGGGTTGGCCAAGTTTTTTATTCTTCATTTAATTCTAAGGCAAAAGCTGTGGCAATTTTGGTACATAAGAATCAGTTACAGAACGAAGAGAAAAATGGTGGAAGATTATTAAAATTAAATTGTACAATCTTTAATGAGGCATGGACTTTGCTTGATGTTTATGCTCCTAATGTTGAGGATACAGCTTTTGTTGTGGATTTGTCTTTATTAATTGGACAATCGAACTCTAATGTGATGATTGGGGGTGATTTGAATGTGGTGTTGGAGCCTTTAATGGATAAGTACTCAAGAGTAATTAAGAAGTCTAAGATGGCAATCCAAGTGAATAATATGATGGCAGATTTGAATTTAATTGATATTTGGCGAAGAATTAATCTTACAGAGGAAGATTTTACTTTTTATTCCTCGCGACATAATTCTTTTTCTAGAATTGATTATTTTTTAATATCAGCACATTTGCAGGATAGGGTTACATCTGTGGAGTATAAGGCTAAATTGGTTTCGGAACATTCACTATTATTATTAGAATATTTGAGTTCACAAGATGTTCAGAAAGCTTCAAGATGGAGATTTAATACTATGCTATTGCAAAAACCAGAATTTATTAGTTTTTTAAAACAGCAAATTGAAATTTTTACTGGTATTAACTGTAATTCTGTTTCTAGTCATTTTGTTTTATGGGATGCAATGAAAGCTTTTTTTGCGAAGCCACATTATCAGTTATGCCTGTAAACTAAAGAAGGAGAGAATTAAAGAGATTGAAGACTTAGAGAAAAAGATAACTGCTACTGAAAAAGAATTTCAAAAACATGCTACCGAAACGCAAAAGAATCAGTTAACTAATTTAAAATTTAAATATAATGAATTACAAACATTTCGGTTTGAATGTTTAATGAATCGAACTAAGCATAAGTAAAATGAATGGGGTGAGAAACCTCATAAAGTTTTGTCATGGCAATTAAAAAAGGAACAATTATCTAGGATTATACCAGCGATTAGAAAGAAATCAGGTATTACTTTTAATCAAAAGGAGATTAATGAGGAATTTTGTAATTTCTATAAACAATTGTATACTTCGGAATGTAAAGATGTAACTGGAGACGCAATAGATTCTTTCTTGAAAAATATTAACCTGCCACAATTGAATCAAGAAGACAGACAAGAGTTAGATAAACATTTTACAGAAGATGAAATAGAAAGGGCAATAAGAGACATGCCGAATGGTTCGGCACCTGGTGAAGATGGGTTTTCTATAGAGTTTTATAAACATTTTTTATGCTGATGTATCTTCTATTTATAAGGATGTGTTACAACAAACTTACAATACTTTTCAATTCCCTGCGTCTTGTTCTAATGCAATAATTACGGTTATACCAAAAAAAGATGAAGACCCTTTACAGGTTTCTTCTTATAGACCAATATCGTTGTTAAATGTAGATTATAAAATTGTAGCTAAAATTATGGCTAATAGATTAGCTCAATATCTGCCTAAAATTATACATGGTGATCAAACGAGATTTATAAAAAATAGGTATGCATCAGATTATATTTTACAGTTAATAACCTTGATAAATAAATCTAAATTTCAGTTGAATTATCCAATAGTGGTTTCATTGGATGCAGAAAAGGCTTTTGACATAGTGGAATTGAAGTGTCTGTTCAAAGTACTTGAGAAATTTTGTTTTGGTTCTTCATTTATTGGGTTGATAAAGGCTTTATATAATAGCCCGAAGGCTAGAATTGCTGTTAATGGCCAAATTTCAGAATCTTTTAGTTTGACAAGATCTACTAGAGAAGGATGTCCGTTGTCACCTGCTTTATTTGCTATAGTTCTTGAACCTTTAGCACAATTAATACGTCAAAATGAAAATGTTAAAGGTATGAGACTTCTGAATGAGGAATACAAGATTAATTTATTTGCTGATGATGTTTTATTATATTTGGTGGATCCGGATACTTCTTTACCTGCAATTCAAGAATGTTTTGAAATTTATGGCCAATTATCTGGTTACAAAGTAAATTGGGCTAAAAGTCAAATTTTGCCAATTTGTAAAGATGATTATTAAGTATATAAAAATATTACAAATTTGAAGTGGACTACACAAATTAAATATTTAGGAATTAATGTTAATACGGAATTTCAAGAATTATATTCAATTAATTATTTTCCTTTAATAAAAAGGATTAAATTAGATTTGATTAGGTGGAGGGATCTACCTTTGGGTTTACTAGGGAGGATTAATACCATAAAAATGAATATTCTTCCCAGAATACAATATTTGTTTCAAACAATTCCTTATTTTTTTTCAAAGTTTTTTTTAAGGACTTATATAAAGCGATTAGAGAATTCTTATGGAAGGGAAAATTTCCGAGAGTAGCAATGAGAAAATTGATGTGGGATTTTCAATTTGGAGATTTAAGATTATCGAATTTTCAGCATTATTATGAAGCAGCTCAATTCAAATTTCTTAGTGCATTAATGAATATGGACGACCCACCTAGTTGGGTAAAGATAGAAATGGCGGTTATTTTAGAAAAATCTCCTCATGAGTTTTTGTTTCGATGGAACAAAAATTTATTACGAACTTATGATGTACCAATATTGAAACATTTAATGAATTTATGGACAAGTGAACTTATAAAATTGGGACTTAAAATATATATTCTGGAAGTTTGCTATTATATAATATTCAACTTGTTCCTTTTACGGTCTCCAATGCCACTTTGAAACAATGGGAAAAGAAGGGAATAAAAAATTTATCTGATTATTTTTCTGAGGGTTGTTTTTGTTCCTTTGACGAATTACAAAGGAAATATGGTATTAGTGCAAATGCTATATTTGTATATTATCAATTAAGATCTTTTGTAAAATAGTTATGTGGTCAACATATGATTTTATTGCCTGAATCTAGTTTTCAAATATATGTACTTTCAATAGCAAAAAAGGGATATATATCTGATTTGTATTGTATTTTACATGCAATTGATAGTAAAACAGACTGGGATAAAGATAAGTTGAAATAGGAAAAAGATTTAGGACATAAAATAGCTGAAGAAGCTTGGATGGAAATTTGTCAGAATAGTATTCGGAAATTAATTAATGCTAGACCAGCGATGATTCATTATAATTTTATTCATCAGCTATATTTAACGCCAGAGAAATTTTAAAAAATTGGTCTTAGTAAATTGGATTCTTGTTTTCGATGTGATCAGACGGCCAATACTTTTTTGCATACTGTTTGGCTTTGTGATCGATTGCAACAGTTTTGGAAAGGTATTCAATCTATTTTTAACAGTTTATATAATATCCATCTTGTATTAGATCCCGATATATTTTTAATAGGGAACATGCAATCATTAATTGATTTAGGTTTAGAGGATTATCAGATTTCATTTATCTATTTAGCTTTAGTCGTGGCTAAGAAATGTATAGCACTTACTTGGTAAGATAGAAATATACTAACTTTAGATAAGTGGTATTTGGAAATGAAATTTTGTTTGATTATGGAAAGGATATCTTTTTCAATTCATGATAAGATGTCTTTTTATAAGTTAAAGTGGACTCCGTTTGCTAATTATATGCATTTAAGTTTGATTTAAATATATGTTTAAGCGTGATATTTTAGTATTGACAATTTTTTTTGTTGTTAGAATTTTTGTTTAGGTTAAGTTTTATGTCTTTTTTTGTAAGTGGGTATTTTTTCCATATATAATATTGTTAATTTTATTAACTCTTCACTCTTTATTTTGTGTGGGGGAGGGTTGGACTAATTTTATGTTAGGCTATTAACATTGTGTTACAATGAACCGGGGGGGGGGGGGGTTATTTTGTGTAGTTTTCTGATGTAATATTGTAATCATACCATTTTAATCTTTTTTTCTTTAAATGTAATTTTCTATTGTTTTCATGTTATAAAATTTTCAATAAAGTCTTCAAAAAAAAAGAATTCTATAAAACATTTAAAGATTTATTAATTCCTCCCCTCCTGGGAGTAATCAACCAGATTGATGAAACACAAAGCTTACCATATTCATGCAAAACAGCAATAATTACAGTAATACCAAAGAGAGGGAAAGATCCACTCGCACCAGTGTCATATTGACCAATATATTTACTTAACACAGATTATAAGATAATAGCTAAACTATTAGCAAACAGATTAGCCGATTATGTAACAAAAATAGTAAATCTAGACCAAACTGGATTTATTAAAAAAAGACGAACAACAGACCATATTTGTAAATTTATTAACTTAATTCATGCAGTAGAAGGAAATAAAGCTCCAACAGTAGCGGTTGCTTTAGACGCAGAGAAGTCCTATGACAGAGTAGAAAGGAATTATTTATTCAAAGTACTACAAAAGTTCAGTATACTAGAGAAATATATTAATTGGATTAAAGCATTATATAAGGGGCCATTGGCGAAAGTGACAGTCAATTGATATATATCAAAGCAATTTAATTTAAGCAGATCAACAAGGCAGGGATGCCCACTATCACCCTTATTGTTCGCGTTAGCTATAGAACCACTAGCAGAATTGATAAGAACAGAAAATAAAATAAAAGGGATAAAAATAAAAGACAAAGAATATAAAATCAGTTTATTTGCAGATGACGTTATAGTATACTTAACAGAACCAGAAATATCAATAAAAGAATTACATAAGAAATTGAAGGAATATGGAGAAGTGCCGGGATACAAGATTAACGCAAATAAAAGTGAAAGAATGCCAATGAATAATGCGGATTTCTCAAAATTTAAGAAAGAATCACCATTCAGATGGCAAATGCAAGCAATACGATGCCTAGGTATACAAATAAATAAAAACCTCGGCCATTTATATAAACTCAATTATTATCCACTAATGAAAAAAATTACAGGACGACTTATTGCATTGGAAATACTTAACACTAACACTAATAGGAAGGATAAACTGTATTAAAATGAACATTTTCCCAAGGATACAATACCTATTTCAAGCATTGCCAATAAACTTGACGGAGAAATTCTTCAAGGAGTTAAAGAAAATAATAAGGACATTTTTATGGAAAGGAGGGAAACCGAGGATAGCACTAGATAAATTAACAGAATGGTAGAAACAAGGAGGCTTACAACTGCCAAATTTTTAAAATTATTATAGAGCCGCACAATTAAGATACCTATCAGATTTTTATCAAACAAGGGAAAAGCCAGATTGGACTAGATTAGTAGTAGATAAAATAGGGGAGAAGATACCTGAACATATATTATACAAATGGTATGAAAAATTGGTACAACGTAGGAATTCTCCAGTATTACATCATCTGCTCAATATTGGAAGAAGATTCATGTAGAAAGGAATAAAACAAATTACCAATTACCAAAACTAATACTGACGCAAAATCAGCTAATCCCTTTTACAATAGATAATCTTTCCTTTAGAGAATGGGAGAAAAAGGGCATCAAAAGAATAGAAAATGGCTTTTCAGGAAATAAATGATTATCCTTTGAACAAATGAAGAATAAATATAATATAACTCACGATACAATGTTGGCATACTACCAACTGAAATCCTACTTGAAGGACAAATTGGGAAGCAGTCTGAGGTTACCAGAGGTAAGTAATTATGAATATGTGATTACAGACACAATGATAATCAAAACAATTATAACAAATATGTATATTAAACTGCAAGAAAAGTGGAATGAGGAAACAAATTGTAAAACTAAACAAAAATGGGAACAAGATTTAAATATAAAGATAAAAAAGGAAACATGGGAGAAGTTATGCTCTTAAACTATGAGAAATACAATAAACACGAGGTTACATATGATACAATATAACTGGATACACAGGCTATACATTACACTTCAAAAGTTAAATAAATGGGACCCAACAGTATCTGACATATGTTTTCGCTGTAAAAAGGAAATGGGAACAAGAATTCATGCAATCTGGACATATGAGAAAGTGAAAAAAATTTTGGGAAGATCTAAACCAGATATTAAATAAAATCACAAAAAGCAATATACCAATAAACCCAGAGATCTTCCTCCTAAGTAACATAAAAAACAAAGTATTTGGACTTGATTTGGATGGTGCACAAAAATGATTTGTTAGGATAGCTCCAGCTGTAGCCAAAAAATGTATTATCTCAGCCTGGAAATTAGAAGATAACTTGAGAATACAACAATGGTATATAGAAATCAATAAATGTATTCCATTAGAAAAAAAATAACATATAATTTAAGAAATAATATTACAATATTTGAACAAATATGGGAGCCATACATGAAATACAATAGAGAAAACCTAATGGGGACATCTACCACCTAAAATGACAGAAGGAGAAGGGAATGAAAAGAATTGACTCAGTGGAATTTCTTGTTTATTTTTATTGAGTGACAACATTGTTTGACGTGTTTAATGTATCTTAGATTCTGAACTTTAAATGAATGGGAGGGGAGGTAGGGAGGGTGGGATTGGAAGAGGGAGGTGGGGGGAGAAAACTACATTGTATATATTTGAAAAGAAAAATGTTTGTATCTTGATCAATGTGGTTTATAGTGTGAAAAATAGAAAAAAAATTAAAAACCGCTGAATGTGCGGAATTATATTTATAAAAAAGAAGGCATCAATTTTCTTCTAATACCCTATTTCCAAAATGAACTGAAGAATTTTCTGGAAATAAACATCGTGTCTACGTTTCAGCAATTGTAAGATAATTAGAGATCCACATGAATCTCTTTCCTTACCCGGAATACCGACCGCTGCCAGGACGGGATAGTAAATTCTGACTATCTGGGAAATGGATGAATAACCCATTTTCGGTATGAACCAACGGTAGGTTCTAGCCGCCCAATGGACACTAGTTCAGGGAACATTTATACCCCAGTAAGAACTTAAGCTAATGAGTGGCATTTTCATTCGTATTAGCCTCAAACCACGGAAGGAAGCACAATTAGAGTTAATAATGTTGACACGTTATGTCATTTCGTAATCGAATTTAATGGTCTCATGGACATTGATTATTTTCATGTTATTTGGATAGATTATGTGGGGGGAAATGATCCAATATGAATTATATGACATGAGATTTGAACTGGTGAAATAATAAAAATACATATTTTCATTATTGAATTATTTCACAAACGTCATCTCTTTCTATGAATAGTAACATTAGTGTTGTAACACAGGTTTGTGAAACAATATAGTGTATAATAAGGGAGGAATTTTCGTGATTCCCGAAAGTGGTGAACCTGACTTCGCAAAGCTGGAAAACAAGCGGTGACACACCTATCCTAAATATTGCTTTCGGATGTCACATCAGTCTTATCGAGTGAACACGATGTACAATAGCAGGCGAAATAAATGCCAGTGCTGGATGAACGATTCACTACGAACAGCATCTAAACCAAATATATTGAAGCCGCAATCGAATTCATGCGGACTTATGTCAAGAGAACGACCGTTTTGTAAAAATTCCCTCTGTCACGGCAGGTCCCCTTCATCACTGACACACCTTGTAAACAATTCCAACCGATGCACCTCACGCCTACACTTGGCTAGTCAGATAAAGGAGCAGTGCTGATGCCATTCACTCACGGACAGAATTTGAGGAGGTGAAAGTCGATGGTCTAGAGACAAAGGGTCTTGAAATCAGTGTAATGCTCCATATTAAAGTAAATATATCGTGGCATTCATCGATTTCATCAGTATTTGTGTAGAAGAATGCGTGACGAATAGGGCGATTGAGGGATTCATACATGCACGCCATTTATATACTGTGAAGTCGTCTGGATGCTGAAATCCAGGCGATAGCCATTAATGTCAGAAAATCCTGCACGCCATCGAACATACTGGCATAGTTTAGTTCCCATACCTCACGAGATATGTATCCATACGAAATCAAAAACAAGACATAAATACGCTTTGAACCATGTTCTCCTTATTTAGGATATATTTCTTCTATTGAGCACCTATTTTCCCAGTCTAAAATTTCAAGAGAAATGCTAAAATTAATGGAATTACGGACTGCTGGACACAAATGCGTCTTCGTGATCCTGCACAACCATTCACCACTCTTGTTCCTGAATAGATAGATCAGCGCCTTATATTTTGGTTGAGTAAGTTTCTCCACCTACCATTCTGCCCAAACCCTTAATAATTCAGAAAAGTTAGGATTTCGCAATAATGCAACAAATTCATTCATAAAACGCTCTGCAATATCTCGACATCCCCACTTGCCAAGTTCATATTGCCGACTGATCAGTATCCATTAAATCCCAATAAAAGAGATAATAACCTAATTGCTTCTATTATTTGCTCGTGTCTCCTCACAGGGAAATCACAACGAATATCTTCTCTAATTATTGCTCTTCTCTCCCACCTCACCTCCACCGCGAGTTTCAAGCAATCGAGGACAGGTTCGATTAATGACTGTTCCTTTAGATCACACATGTCAAACTCTGGCCCGCGGGCCAAATTTGGCCCGCGATATAATTATATTTGGCCCGCAAGATCATTTCAAAAATGTATTAGAGGTGGCCCGCCCTGCAGTGAGAGCCGAAGCTATTTTTTGGTAATGTCACCCCCACCATCCTCCCCCTTCATCGCACATCCTTCCCCATTGTAACAAGAGAAATTGTAACACGAGAAGTCTGTCGCTGACATCAGCCGGCAAGCCAGTTGGAAGGCTCCCTGCACAACCAGTCACTTCTCCCACGTGTCGAGCGGTGCGGCGGATGGGCGAGCGACTGTGATTTCCTGTCATGCGACGGGCACGGCCCCCGGGCAGCGCGAGCCTCGCGCGACTGGCACCAGACGGCCCTTCCACAGCGCGATCGCACTTCTCCCGGTCGCCACAGCCTTCAGCGCTTGCACCCGCGCGGACCCCAGGGACGGCTGGTTCGGCCCTGCACGTGAAGTGGCTGTCCGCAAAGGCTGATCGGCAGCGCGCTGGTCCTGAGTGGTTGGGTAAGCAGGGGTGGGCAGAGGGTGAAGGTGAGGAGTAGGCAGGGGAAGTTATGGTGGTGCGAGGGGCAGTTAGAGGGAGGGATGAGTAGAAAGAGGGGTGTATAGGGAAGAGGTAAAAGGGGAGGGGCAGGGCAAGTAGGGAAGGGGTGATTAGAGGGTGAGAGACGGTAGAGGGAGGAACAGGTTGAGGGGAGAAGCAGTAGAGGGGCGTGTATAGGATGGGGTGGGTAGAGGCAGAGTGAGTGGAGTGAGGGGTGAGTAGAGGTTGGGTAAAGGACTGGTCAGGTAGAGGGATGGTGGGTCGAGGGTGAATAGAGGCCTAGAGCCTGAGGAGTGAGCAGGAAATGCTGAGTCCTGATGCGGGCCAAAATGGACACAGCCTGGGAATGCTGACTACATCTCCACAGGGACCAAATAGGTTTCCCTCAGGTCAAGCAAAGGGTGAACTTGCGCTACCTATTCCTGACCTGTAACATTATCCTCCTAAAGTTATATCCTAAAGTTTAACATTACATATGTTGAAAGAAGAGAAAACATGCAGATGTTGTTGAAATTTTTCAATAAATATTTAGTTTGGCCCTCGACTTAGCCCAAGTTTTTAATTTTGGCCCTTCGTGAATTTGAGTTTGACACCCTTACTTTAGATGATAATTGAAGCGTTTTCAGTCGCATTCTCCATGTCCTGTTCCCTCACCCAAGTTTGTGCTCAAACACTTGTAGTCTCCTACAAATTGAATAGGATGCCTTAGGTGATCTGTGGTTAGCAATGTGTTACTTAAGGTGGAATGAGAGTGTTAAAGAAAGAGTTAAGAACCACTCATCTATACTAATAACAATGTTGGATTCCTCCCTCAATTGTCCCTTCAGTTTTTTTAACGCTTCAGCGAATAAAATCTTAACCTGTGCTTGCAATTGTGTAGCTGGCGTTCTGTATTCACGTGACCAAAGCTGCACACAGTATTCTAAATCAGGTCTCACTAATGGCTGATCTAACTTTAACAAAATATACCAAATTCTAGACGCAGTACAATGATTTATGAAGGCTAATATTCCAAACGTTCTCTTTACAGCGGGAGCTATTATTATGGCAGCACGACCGCTGGTGCGGAACCGCGGGGATCTGGAAACGGAATCTAGCACTCCCTCTTTGCCCAATCTCTCGTGTGACTGCCGTCAGCTGCCGATAAGCTTTAAATTGCCTACAAATTGAGACCCGAGACAACCCTTTTCTCATTTTAACATATCATCATTTCATTGTCTTGTCCATCATGGATTGTGACTGATTGCCTGAAGGTGAATGGAGAAAATGATTTATGAAATGGCACCATAGGACCTTGACTTGTAAGTGACGGCATTGGTAGGAATGCTTGGGTTATGAGTGATGGTATTGATGAGAATCCTTGGGTTGTGAGTGACAGCATTGGTGGGAATCCTTGGGGTCAGATTGATGGCATGTTGGGAATCCTTCGATTGTGTGTGAAAGCAAGGAATGGTGGAAAATGCATTTGGCCATCTAAAAGATCGCTGTTGATGCTTGTCCAAGCGTCTTGATGTTGCTACTGCCTTTGTCCCAGATGTTCCGTTTGCCTGCTGTGTACTGCACAATATATGTGAGCCCAAACAGGAGAACTTTTTGCCAGAGTAGACATTGGTTCGAGCAGATCCACCTGCACACAGTAGCCAGGATTGCAATGAACACCAAACCCATAGACTACAGGCCATCCTTTCTGCAATTATGTCCATCAAGTAAGGGGACTGAATCCGTGCGACTCGTGTATGTGCCTCCAGCCTACCTACCCTACTCCCACCAAATGCTCTCAGCCCACCGCAATCCCAGGCCAGAGACCTGTGACAGGACCCTGCTGCCTTCCTTCATATTTCATACTGTGAACGTATGACACGAATAGTGAGAAATTAATGAAACATGAGAATTCTATGTTTTTTTAAAACTTTAATTAAACATGTGTTAAATCAGCCTTGGCTGGTTTCATAAATTCTTGAGGTAGATAATGCACCACAAATATTCAATGTTGTCTTCCAACTAACTGAAAACAATTGAATGGAGAAAGAAACAGTGCAAATCCATTCCACACATGAAGATATCACATAAAGAAAAATGTTTACAAGGGTAACACCTCCACCCGGCACCATTTCATCCCACTGATGAGTGTTTCATTCCTTCAAATCGTGCACAGAATATTGCACTTCTCAGGGTTCCATCAACAACAAAAGTAGGAGGTGCATTAAGCGGACACACAAATCATTCTGTTATTGAGAAGAATGAGGAGGGGGTGGGGGAAACCAGTGATGAACAACAGCATTCCATTCCTTTCAATGTGGCCACTGCCGTGATGCACTGGTGTTGCATGAAATGCCATGCTGACCCGAGTGGGCAGGTACATGGGAGGAAGCGTTCCATAGGGCTGTGAGAACTAGGACAGACAGACGTCAATTCGTGAGACGAATCCCTGGAATATGGAGTACTCCCTGTTCATTTTCACGATGTCAAGCGAGTCACTGCCTGTAAGTGCTTGTATTCTTCGCACCGGCTCATGGTCTCCTCCTCTTTCTTTAGGTGGTTGAGCAGTGCTCTCACTTGCTCCAATGCCACGTCTGCCCAGTAGTGGACCCTCTCTCCTTCCTCCCGGTCAAGTGTGGACATCATGCTCTGCAGCACCTTACAGAGAATCTGAGCCTTTGTCAGCCTGTCTGCTTGTGTCTGGGCAGTGTGGTTCAAATCAGGAAAAGTGCATCTGTATTTCAATAATGTACTTCTCAATACACACAACCTCATTATTTCTACTATACCTGTTTCCTCCGGTGAGAGAGCCGCCTGGCTACTTCCACGGACAGCGAATACTGCATTACTGCTTTCAGCGCATCCAAGGCCGTGCCTTTGGAGCCTCGTTCGGTGACCAGCTCCTGTTGGGTCTGCATACATAAATACCTCCATTCAAAACGATGGCTCCCACTACTACGATTGTGATCCAGCATAGCGTGGAACATTTTCCTCAGTCTACTCAAGATGGTCACTACCTCATGCAGTTTGGTATGCAGAGCTTTGCCGCCAGCCTTCTAGACCTCTGTGGGGGATTCCATCCATACCTGCTGCTTTGCCAGTTTCCAGTTGTGCAATTGCCTTATATGTCTCATCCAGCTCTCGACACAAGGGTTGTTGAGGGAGCTGGAGCAGGGCAGATTCTTGGACTGAGCGGTTGGCACTGAACAGGGATTGGAAGTGTTCTGACCACCGATTGAGGATGGAGATCTTGTCATTGAGGAGGACTTCCCTGTCTGAGCTGCGCAGAGGGCTTTGGACTTGGAGTGAGGGGCCTTACACTGCCTTTAGTGTCTCATATAAACCCCTGAAGTCGCCAATGTCGGCGCTAAGCTGGGTTCATTTGGCGAGGCTAGTCCACCACTCATTTTGGATCTCCAGAGTTTGAGCTGAAGATGGCTGCATGCAAGATGGAAGCCTCGCTCTTTCTCTGGCCAGGAAGGCTTTGCAAGGTGAGCCTGGTGGGCAGATCGCTTCTTTGCCAGCAGCTCCTGGATTTCCTGGATGTTTTCGTCAAACCAGGCATTGGTTTTCGTGGAGAAGCCCAGTACCTCTTCAGTGGATTGCAGTATGGCCGTTTTCAGCTGATCCCAGAGGGTTTCAGGAGACGTGTCCGTGAGGCAGTTTTCATCCTTGAACTTTGCTTGGAGGTTTGCCTGAAAGTTTCCTCTCACTAAGTCTGACTGCAAGTTTCCAACATTGAACCTCCTTATGAGGGCTCCACTGTTCTTAAACTTTGGCTTGAAGTGAAGGTTGAGCTTGCAGCGAAAAAGCCGGCGATCATTGTGGCATTCTGCGCTGGGCATGACCCTGGTATGAAGTACATCTTGTTTGTCTTTTCCTCGCACCAGAATGTAGTCCAGGAGGTGCCAGTATTTGGATTGGGGATGTATCCAGGTAGTCTTCAGGCTGTCTCTTTGCTGGAAAAGGGTGTTAGTAATGACAAGCCGCTGTTCTGCGCAGAGTTCCAACAGGAGGCGCCCATTGTCATTACACTTGCCGACACCATCCTTGCCAAGGATTCTTAGCCAGGTTTCTGAGTTTTTGCCGACGTGAGCATTGAATTCGCCAAGGATTACAACCTTGTCAGCTGTAGGGGTGCATTGATGAGGTTGCGCAGATCAGTATAGAATTTGTCCTTTTCTGCTGGTTCCACCTGAAGGGTTGGAGCATAGATACTGATGAGAGTGATGCGTTGCTTGTTTTGAGGGGGAGTCACATGGACATGATCCGGTCAGAGTGGCCTGTCAGGAGTTTTTCGCGTTTAGAGGCAATGGAGTTCTTGAGCATGAAGCCAACACCAGAAAGGCGTCATTCAGCCTAAGGCTTTCCAGACCAGTAGAGTGTGTAGCCGGCACCGTGTTCTTGGAGGCTGCCTACATCTGCAAGGCAGACTTCGCTGAGAGCGGCTATGTCGATGTTGAGTCTGAGGAGTTCATGTGCAATGAGGGCAGGCCGACGTTCAGGTCGGTGGCTGTCAGCCTTGGCTGCCATGGTTCTGATGATCCAGCATGCTAGCTTGGGTTTGTGTGCATCCTTTGAGAGGGAGGAAGTGGACCTGTCCTCCGGCCTGCACAAAGGAGCTTTTCAGTGGAATGCAGTGTGCGCAGTACTGGCCCCACGCTTTACACCCAAGGTTCATGTGCCATGGCCAAGCAAGCTGGGATGTGGCAGCTAGGCCTTTGTGTTGTAGGTTTTATATCCGAGTGACCTTCTCCTATGCAGGTTGCTTAACCGGGCTGAAGAGGCCCACCTCCCCTATTAAGTCGAACCGTTTCTGGAGAGCTACGACCGCTGTCCATAGTTATGGAGTGCTGCACCCTGGAATCAGCCTGTGTGCATTTACTCCTGCCGCACCCGAGTAAAGTGGATACAGCATTGGTTGAGGATCAGAAAGAAATGTTCTAGTAGAAATTTTTAAGACTGGAGAGAACTCTGCAATGGAGTTTACATTTGTTAGTGTTTAGACTATTGGATTTTGAGGTGTGTATTAAACTCTGAAATACACTAAACAGTTCTCATTGACCGCTCCCGGCCTGGGGCTCGGCTGCCAATGGTCGGGCCATGTGGGCTGCCGGGGTTGCCTGGTGACGGCGGCCTATGTTCGGTGCTCGGGCAGCGGTGCAGGCAGGCACTGTCTCACTGGCTGTCTCTCGCCGCGATGCGGCCGCTACCTCAGGCGGACTCAGGCAGGACTTCGGGCCCCACTGGGCTACAGCGGGTCCTCAGGCTTCCAGCAGCGGCAGCAACAGGACCTTGGACCCCCCGGGCGGCAGCAGGATCTCCGGCCTCCGGCGGAGGAGGCAGGACCTCGGGCCTCCGGCGCCGGCAGCAACAGGACCTCGGGCCTGTTGAGAATTTGATACAAGCAAAGGAAATCCATTTTTTTACAAGAGCTTTGTTTAAGTGCCGTTATATCTGTTATACCTGAGTAAGAAATATATATATATATATATATATATATATATATATAAATCTGAATCTTATAGTGTAATCATTATTATTAAATGTTAATTACAAAATTTTAGCTAATGTTTTGGCAAATAAATTGACTACATATTTACCAGATTTCATTCATATGGATCAATTTAGTTTTAAAAAAACATTTAACAAAATGTTTTGTTGATAATATTGCTAAATTAATTGTTTTAATACGTATGTTTCATAAGAAACCAGAATGGGCATTGGATTCTAGCTTCAGATGATATAAAGGTTTTGATAGATTTGAATGGAATTATTTATTTAAGGTGTTAGAAACAATGGCTTTCGATTAACATTTCTTAATTGCATTATAATTTGATATAAAAACACATCGGCTAAATTTATGATGAATGGACGGATTTCTTCATCATTCAACTTTTAGATCAACTGGAAAAGATATCCGTTATCTCCTGCTTCAATTACAGTTAGTAAGACAAGATATCAATATTTAAGGCAATTAAAATTAGTAGTGAGGAATATAAGAGAAATTTGTTTACTGATGATATTTTGATATATATAACATATCCTATGAATTCTGCATTTTTTATGTTATTGAGAGAATTTGGCGAAATAACAGGTTAGAAAATTAATTTGGCACATATGTGAAATTATGTGTTTGGTTGTTAGGGATTATAATTAACGTAAATAAATTGCTCACTTTAGATGTTCAGATAATGGAATTAAATATCTAGGGATTAAAATTGATTGAAACTTTTGGTTAATTTGTACGTTGCATTATTTACCAATATTTAATAAAAATAAGGATGATTTAAAGAGATTGAATGATTTACCTCTAACTCTAATGGTCAGAGTAAATTGCATTGAAATGAATAATTTTCCAAGGATTCAAAACTGCCCACGTATTATTCCTCTGAATTTTTAAAAAGATTTGAATTCAATAATTAGGTAACTTTTATGGAAGGGAAAAATTAACTTGGTAGTTTGAATTAGGAGGTTAAAACTTCCACATTTTGTCAATTATTATGAAGCAGCTCAATTTCATAATGCTAGATTTAACGAGATATTAAATGTGTTATAATAGAATTTTAAAATAATATATGCAGGATTTTATTTATAAAGAGAATTAAAAATTGTTCATAGGTACTAAAGATACACCTATTTAGAATAAATTTGAATTGTGCAATAAAATAGATTATGAGAAAAATTGGAACGTCTTGATCTCACATAAAATGCCTTTCTATCAAAATAGACTTTTTTCTTTTGATTATGACGATTCATTTTTTGAATATTCTTAATCAACTAGGGATTCAAAAAACAGACGACTGTTTTGATGCTAGTGACTTTATTACTTTTCCATAAATAAATAAAACCTTTAATGTTCTAAAAAATACTTGTTTTGTTCTTATCAAGTTAAGGCTATTGTGATGGATATATTAGATTAAAATTTACGATTACCTAGACAGATTGAATTAGAACTATTGGTTACTAACAGTAATATGAATAAATTTAATTCAAGAATTTATAAATTACTCGAAAAAAATCTCCTAAATTAGGCATTCATAAAGCAAAATTAAGATGGAAAATTGTTTTAGATAGAAAGATCGATGGGAATGTTTGGAAGCATTTATGTAAAGATACCATGATAAAAATTATTAATGGTAGATATAAATGTAAAATATAAGTGTTTGAATCAATTATATTTAACCCCTCAAATTTTTTTTTAAAAATACCTCACTCCACATTACCAGCTTTATGTTTTAGATTTGGACAAGAAGTAGCTTCTTATTTTTATTCCACCTGACTTCCAACGTAAAACCTTTCTGAATAGAGATGAAAATATTTTTTTGAAAAAACATTAAAGGTAAAGATTCCACTTGACCCGATTTATTTTGTTGAGTTATATTAAAACCATTAGTCTTAAATTAAGATTACCAATGTATCAAATTCAATTTTTACAATTAGCTTTAGATATTTCCATAAAATTCACATACATCACTTGGAAATCAGCTGTAGTTTTAGGAATACAGAGATGGCATGCTGAATTATGTTCTTGTATTCCACTTCCAAAAAAATAACATAACTTACATGATAAATATAATTTAATTTTGAAAATATGGAGTCTAAATTTAAAATATGTTGGTTTGATTGCTCTCAATTACCCATCTGAGGTAATTTTCAGCTACACAGTTATTGAATTGAATTTATATTTTATATTTTTTTCGTTATATTAGGAGTTTAGAGGTGGTTGAGGGTGGGAAAGAGGGAATAAGGGTTACACACTAAATGTATTACCTTTTCAATTTAATTTTAATAGTTATAATTGTGGTTTTAAACATTTATATGCAGAATATTTTTTTAAAACGACGGACATGCTGTGTAAAACGCGTGAAATTGACCTGCATCCAACACAGATTTTTAATCTGACCTGATGTTTTCATGGACGATGTCACATACCATCCATGTGACAGAAGCAATGTCGTTTTTAGCCCACCATGCAAACCATGAGGTGTCAGTCATGTACGAGACTCCACAGCGTGTACATCAACTCGACCATGTGTACAGTGATTCCAAAACATGTACACCAAGGTTTATAATAGTTCAAAGCAGAATAGTTCGCTAATAAAATAGTATTTATCCAAAATTATATTGGAAAGAGGTAATGAAAATATTATATAACTATATAATTATTGATGCCCTCTCTTCGGAGGCTACTAGTATTACACAAATATT